>NC_084555.2:4672500-4937500 GCF_033978685.3 Nerophis lumbriciformis | reverse complement strand
TCTCCGGGAAGACGTAGTGGACTACCAAGTGCTTGGCAGTGAAGATTTTCCTCAGGAAGCAAAGATTGACCGGTTTTGGGCCATGCTAGGGAGAGATGGAAGATTCCAGACTCTAGTGCATTTGATGAAAGCACTTTTGTGCGTGCCACACAGCAAGGCATCATCAGAGAGGGTGTTCAGCATGGTTAGAAAAATAGTTGACAGAGAATAGAACAAGGATGGACAATTCAACCCTTAACTCAACAATGAGTAAATGTGTGTATATGTGTAAATAAATGAACACTGAAATTCAAGTATTTCTTTTATTTATATATATATATATATATATATATATATATATATATATATATATATATATATATATATATATATATAATAAAATAAATATATATATACAGCTAGAATTCACTGAAAGTCAAATATTTCTTTTATATATATATATATATATATATATATATATATATATATATATATATATATATATAATAAAATAAATATATATATATATAGCTAGAATTTACTGAAAGTCAAGTATTTCTTATATGTATATATATATATATATATATATATATATGTATATATATATATATATATATGAAATACTTGACTTGGTGAATTCTAGCTGTAAATATACTCCTCCCCTCTTAACCACGCCCCCCGCCCCACCTCCTGAAATCGGAGGTCTCAAGATTGGCAAGTATGCTATCCTTCTTTGTGTGAACATTGGGCCCCATTCAATAACTGTTCTTAAGAACAAATGTTGTTCTTAGGCCCACTTATGAAGCTTTTAAGGAGATTTTTGTATTCACCAATGTTTTCTTAGCTGGGATTTGTTCGTAGGTAAGAACAAAATCTAAGAATGCTCCTGAGCACTCGCCTATTTGTTCTTAAGTGTGACAAGTTCCCTTACTTCTATTGTCTAATGTTACATTAATATCATAGATAGATAGATAGATAGATAGATAGATAGATAGATGGATAGATAGATAGATGGATAGAGTCAGGCTTGGACGGAGGAAGGGACTCAGATGCAGAGAGGTGATTCCAAATAAAGCTTTTATTTTGAAAAACTCTTTAAGCCTCCAGAGCCGAGTAAATTCAAATACTATGAAATACAAAAATAGCTATCGACAAAATGTTCCAAAAGGGAAAAACCGAAAATCACTCCAAAAAGGAGGAACACAAAAATTAAGACAATATAATTAGCACCGTATCTGTTATCAAAAAACTTTAACAAAAAAACGCTCCAAACAGGAGGAAGAAAATAAAGACTATAAAACTTAACTACTCTAATCAAATGTAAACAAAAAATCACTCAAAAAACTTTGAGGAAAAAATCTTTAAGGAAAAATTATAACTCACCACTGCGGTAGAAAAAGGTAGAATAACAAAAGTCGCTCAGAGGGAGGAAAAAAGTTAATTCAAAATTACAGCGTGGGATATTCTGGAAGCAAGGACGTAGACGTGGGACAAGGCAAGGCATGGACATGAACATGAACATGGAACGCAAGACGGGCACGAAAGCTCGAGACAATCTGGCACAGAACAAGGGGAGGCATGGGCTTATATGGAACATGAGGGTAATGGGAAACAGGTGGAAACAATCAAGGGTCAGGAATGACGTCAGACTGGTGACACAAGAGGAAGTACCCGTGATCTGAAACAAAAGGAGTTGCTTTTCAAAATAAAACATGTAAATCACAAGACAGAAAAAACCAAGACAAGACTTCCCTCACCGCGGTGTGACAGATGGAGAGAGAGAGAGAGAGAGAGAGAGAGATACATAGATGGATAGAGATACATAGATGGATAGAGAGAGAGAGAGAGAGATACATAGATGGATAGAGATACATGGATGGATAGACAGAGAAAGAGAGAGCGAAAGATACATAGATGGATAGACAGAGAGAGAGAGAGATACATAGATGGATAGAGATACATGGATGGATAGACAGAGAGAGAGAGAGCGAAAGATACATAGATGGATAGACAGAGAGAGGAGAGAGAGAAAGATACCTAGAGACAGACAGACAGACAGACAGACAGACAGACAGACAGACAGAGAGAGAGAGAGAGAGAGAGAGAGAGAGAGATCAAATCAAATTACAATATGTTTTTTATGTAGTTTGCTCATTTTCCTCGACTAACATGTTTTTTTGTTCTTACATATGTAGCATAATCTACAAAGATACAAAGAATTGCTATGGCGACATCTAGTGGACACATTTAGAACAGCAGTTTCTTTCATTCAAAAATTTCCAACTCATTTTTATACTTAGCAAACTCATCCCGCGGGCCGGATAAAACCTGTTGGCGGGCCTTACGTTTGACACCCCTGGTATAAACTGTGGCCAAAAATAGGAAATATACTCGTTAAATAAAATCTCTGCCTTGTTTTAAAGAATATTTAGACCTGCTACGCTACTGTATTTTCATGTTGGTCATTATGTTGGTACTTTAAGTGCTTTTTGAGGCGGCACTTGGGGGGGGAAAAGCTTGCAAACTACTGTTGAGTTGTATTGGTTGTGAGAGATGTAGTGACATCTAGTGGTTTTTCTACTAACTACCAGAGGTGGGACCAAGTCATTGTTTTGCAAGTCACAAGTAAGTCTCAAGTCTTTGCCCTCAAGTCCGAGTCAAGTCCCGAGTCAAGACAGGCAAGCCCCGAGTCAAGTCCAAAGTCAAGACTGGAAAGTCTCAAGTCAAGTCCTAAGTCCTGCATTTTGAGTTTCGAGTCCTTTCAAGTCCTTTTAACCACAGACTAATATATTAACACAGATTGTGTATGCTTTTCAAACGCTGTATTTATTTATTAAAACAAGTGCATTTTAAATTGCAGGAAAGACAATTGTGCTGACATTGCACTTTATAATAGCACTATTAACCAGTCATTTTAAACATTAACTCATTCCTTTACAGAACAAACACATTGAAAAATAAAGTGCAAATGTACTTATTTGTACAAAAGTGTTAACATTGAAAAAACATGACATATACGTGAACATAACAAAAAAGTTGTACTTTTTATATGTCAGGGCCCTATGCTGCATTGCATTTGCAAAAGACCAAATTAGCCAAGAGTCTGTCAGTCATTTGTGCACGATGGGGGCGTAGTATGATGCCACCATGGCTGAAAACTCGCTCCACTGGAGCACTGGAGGCAGGCACTGCCAAGACTCTCATGGCCACTCGGAACAGTGAAGGAAGAGTCTTCATGTTCAATGCCCAGAACAAAAGGGGGGAGAGAGTTGTTTTGGGTTGGTGCACTACTTGTAAGTGTATATTGTGTTTTTTTACGTTGATTTAATTAAAAAAAGAAAAAGAAAAAATTATTTCTTGTGCGGCCCGATACCAATCGATCCACGGACCAGTACCGGGCCGCGGCCCGGTGGTTGGGGACCACTGAGGTAAACAACCAACAGTATGTCAGAAAGCTAGCTAAAACGGTACACATATTCATAATATAGTATACATTTTAACTGACCTTTATTTTACTATTTTTGTCTTTTTTTAGGTGGCTAACGTTACGTGTGATATATTGACTAACGTAACCCTGCTTAAAAAAATCACTGAACAAAAAGTATGAATAAGGTAGTGAACTGCAACAGATTCCCGTGTTTGCAATAACGTTATAACGTTAGCAGTGAGTTTACAGCCTCACTGAGTTAACTACACAGCAAATAAAAGTCACGTTACTTAACCAATAAACGTTATCTTACATTCAAAACTTACCGTTCTTTGTGCAACTTCAAATGCCGGACGAAGTTGGAAGTTGTTGACTCTCCATCAGTAATTTTCGAACCGCATGTGTTGCATACTGCAAACCGTTTTGTGTTGACCACCTCGTAATTTTTATACCCAAACAAAATTATTTTAGGTATCATTTTTTGTTCACTGGCGTGTGGTTTGGATATGTCTTCTTCGTTGGTTGTCCTGCAATTTGATTGGATGAATGCTGTGTGATGAAAACAAAGTAGATCTAATTTGATTGGCTGTTGTACTGAGACCACACCAGCTGACACACGCAACGCTGATAGACAAGTACACAATGAAAAATACGGAGCGCTCCCGAATAACTTTTTCATCTTTGGGTTTTGGGGAAAGTAGCAAGTCATGTCAAGTCATGTCAATTCAAAAGGCTCAAGTCCAAGTGAAGTCACAAGTCATTGATGTTAAAAGTCTAAGTCGAGTTGCAAGTCTTTTTACATTTTGTCAAGTCGAGTCTAAAGTCATCAAATTCATGACTCGAGTCTGACTCGAGTCCAAGTCATGTGACTCGAGTCCACACCTCTGCTAACTACAGTCACCTTTCACATCCTTTTGAGTCAACTTTCCTTATTTCCAAGCAATAAATGTAAAAAAAAAAAAATGTTATGACGTTTGGGGTATGTAGTATAAAACTACGTTTCCTTGCATCCGAGTCGTGCAGTGTTATGTTTTGTGCACATTCAAGACACATCTATGGTGGTTTTGCAAGGAAAATTGGCTCCCAGTTCACCTCCCATGACCCAATCCAGTGCAACATGGAGCATATTAACACGGCCGAGGCTGTGCTGATGTATCACTGAATAACAGGAAGAGACACAACGTGTCATGGATTCTTTCCTTCCTGCATATTTCGCCATCGGCTGCAGGGCTCGCACAGTCTGCTCTGCACAACCGCGGGGCGCATACTGATACCCCGCTCTGCAAAACCCAGGGATTTGAAAGGGACAGAAGGGTGGGAATTGCTGACTAATCACATTTTACCAAACAGTAACATCACAGTATCGGGATTATATGATGTCAGCATATCAACAAATGAATATGTTCCAATCACAGTCTTTATGGCACAGAAGCACAACTGGAGTGAGGACTAAAAGACACAAGAGTCTGACTCATAACATGTGAAATAATCAATATTCAATTCAAAATCAATAGAAACTCCCATGGAAAATGTGATTGGTAATGATGATGAGTGTGAATGACATTAAGTGAAGTTACACACTAGGTGTCCTCTGCATTTGACCCATCCCCTTGTTCACCCCCTGGGAGGTGAGGGGAGCAGTGAGCAGCAGCGGTGCCGCGCCCGGGAATAATTTTTTTTGGTGATTTAACCCCCAATTCCAACCATTGATGCTGAGTGCCAAGCAGGGAGGTAATGGGTCCCATTTATATAGTCTTTGGTATGACTCAGCCGGGGATTGAACTCACAACCTACCGATCTCAGGGCGGACACTCTAACCACTAGGCCACTGAGTAGGTAATTAATGATCAATTATTTGTGACTAATTTTTTAGGGTTTAGATTTGCTGAATCGGTTTGTTTTGCAATTGGGCATTTTAGGGTATTGGTTGAAATACATACGTACAATAATAAAGAACTAAAACAAACAAATGCTGTAGAAAATGTGTTTTTTAATCCACTTTGGTTTTCTACACCAAAGTTCATCTATTTATTCAACTTCTTCTACAAAATTTTGGCGCGCTCTACCTTCCACATTTTTCACCCGATTCAAACCCTTCCGACTTCAAACTGTTCAGCCTATTCGGGAATCGCAGGCTTTCCCTTGACAAATTCCAAAAATTCCCAGATTTCACCAGAATTCCAAGTTTTCCGGGACATTTTTCCCCATTCAAAATGAATTGGACATTTTTCAAACTTCCACCATTTCGATGTTTTTTAACTGATTCAAACCATTCCACCTTCAACACATTCCACCATTCTGGAAATTTAAACGACCTTTTTTCCAATTTAAAAAAAATTCCAGGATTGTCCAGAATTCCTGGTTTTCAAAAGCCCTATTTCCACCCTTTTTTTTCTGGCGATTACTCCTTCCACATTTTTCACCCGATTCAAACCCTTCCGACTTCAAACTGTTCAGCCTATTCGGGAATCGCAGGCTTTCCCTTGACAAATTTCAAAAATTCCCAGATTTCACCAGAATTCCAGGTTTTCCGGGACATTTTTCCCCATTCAAAATGAATTGGACATTTTTCAAACTTCCACCATTTCGATGTTTTTTAACTGATTCAAACCATTCCACCTTCAACACATTCCACCATTCTGGAAATTTAAACGACCTTTTTTCCAATTTAAAAAAAATTCCAGGATTGTCCAGAATTCCTGGTTTTCAAAAGCCCTATTTCCACCCTTTTTTTCTGGCGATTACTTCTTCCACATTTTTCAACGCATTTCAACCGTTCTACCCTCAAAACATTCATCTTAATCAGGACAAAAAACGAAGTTGTTTTTGAACCGGAAAAATTCCCAGTTTTTCCGAAATTCTAGGAATTCCATAAAAACATTTCTCAATTCAACATGTTACTACTTCAACATTTCTCTACCGATTTGAAAAATTTCAACACCGACCATTTCAACTCATTCAGACCATTCAATTTTTTTTTTTACCATTTTCAAAAAAAAAATGCCGCTTTTTTGAAATTCCCAAATTTTGGGAAAATTCCCATTGAAATCAATGGGACATTCTTCAAAATTCCACAACTCCCACATTTTTCATCTGACTCAAACTGTTCCAACTTCAAAATATTCAGCCACAATCGTGAAAAAAAAATCGGTCCAAGCCTGGGCTCCTGGAGAGGGGGTCCAGACTGAGGCCAAGGGGAAAAACAACTCATAGCCATAGCACACATCCCTCTTACATGTTTGTAAGAGGGAAACATCAGAGAACACAAAGGACATTAAATACATTAAAAGAGCAGAGCTGATGCAATCAGACACTTCTACATACAGCTATGAATAAAAAGTAAAAGAAACATATACACTGTGGTGGCCTCTGCGGTGAGAATGGAGCAGACCCAACAAAGCAACCAACATCTCTGAAAGAGGTCCAGGGAGCCACTAGGGCGGACCTAAAGAGCTACGGGTTGCTGACCCCCGCAATAGATGTAGCCCGCGTACAACTAGTGGCACACCTACCACAGTTTAAGAATCACTACTTTAGGGTATGTAATCCTCTCACCCTAAAATTGGACCGACAAGCACGTGTGTGGTAGACGAAGCAAAACCTTTTTGCAGGGGCACAGGCAAGATAAGGAGAGTTTACTCACCATGAAACAACAAACAATCAACAGTTGTCCATCCATCCATCCATCTTCTTCCGCTTATCCGAGGTCGGGTCGCGGGGGCAGCAGCCTAAGCAGGGAAGCCCAGACTTCCCTCTCCCCAGCCACTTCGTCCAGCTCCTCCCGGGGGATCCCGAGGCGTTCCCAGGCCAGCCGGGAGACATAGTCTTCCCAACGTGTCCTGGGTCTTCCCCGTGGCCTCCTACCGGTCGGACGTGCCCGAAACACCTCCCTAGGGAGGCGCTCGGGTGGCATCCTGACTAGATGCCCGAACCACCTCATCTGGCTCCTCTCGATGTGGAGGAGCAGCGGCTTTACTTTGAGCTCTCCCCGGATGACAGAGCTTCTCACCCTATCTCTAAGGGAGAGCCCCGCCACCCGGCGGAGGAAACTCATTTCGGCCGCTTGTACCCGTGATCTTGTCCTTTCGGTCATAACCCAAAGCTCATGACCATAGGTGAGGATGGGAACGTAGATCGACCGGTAAATTGAGAGCTTTGCCTTCCGGCTCAGCTCCTTCTTCACCACAACGGATCGATACAGCGTCCGCATTACTGAAGACGCCGCACCGATCCGCCTGTCGATCTCACGATCCACTCTTCCCCCACTCGTGAACAAGACTCCGAGGTACTTGAACTCCTCCACTTGGGGCAAGATCTCCTCCCCAACCCGGAGATGGCACTCCACCCTTTTCCGGGCGAGAACCATGGACTCGGACTTGGAGGTGCTGATTCTCATCCCAGTCGCTTCACACTCGGCTGCGAACCGATCCAGTGAGAGCTGAAGATCCTGGCTAGATGAAGCCATCAGGACCACATCATCTGCAAAAAGCAGAGACCTAATCCTGCAGCCACCAAACCGAATCCCCTCAACGCCTTGACTGCGCCTAGAAATTCTGTCCATAAAAGTTATGAACAGAATCGGTGACAAAGGGCAGCCTTGGCGGAGTCCAACCCTCACCGGAAACGTGTCCGACTTACTGCCGGCAATGCGAACCAAGCTCTGACACTGATCATACAGGGAGCGGACCGCCACAATCAGACAGTCCGAAACCCCATATTCTCTGAGCACTCCCCACAGGACTTCCCGAGGGACACGGTCGAATGCCTTCTCCAAGTCCACAAAGCACATGTAGACTGGTTGGGCAAACTCCCATGCACCCTCAAGGACCCTGCCGAGAGTATAGAGCTGGTCCACAGTTCCACGACCAGGACGAAAACCACACTGTTCCTCCTGAATCCGAGGTTCGACTATCCGGCGTAGCCTCCTCTCCAGTACACCTGAATAGACCTTACCGGGAAGGCTGAGGAGTGTGATCCCACGATAGTTAGAACACACCCTCCGGTTCCCCTTTTTTAAAGAGAGGAACCACCACCCCGGTCTGCCAATCCAAAGGTACTGCCCCCGATGTCCACGCGATGCTGCAGAGTCTTGTCAACCAAGACAGCCCCACAGCATCCAGAGCCTTAAGGAACTCCGGGCGGATCTCATCCACCCCCGGGGCCTTGCCACCGAGGGGCTTTTTAACTACCTCAGCAACCTCAGCCCCAGAAATAGGAGAGCCCACCACAGACTCCCCAGGCACTGCTTCCTCATAGGAAGACGTGTTGGTGGGATTGAGGATGTCTTCGAAGTATTCCCTCCACCGATCCACAACTTCCGCAGTCGAGGTCAGCAGAACACCATCCGCACCATACACGGTGTTGGTAGTGCACTGCTTCCCCTTCCTGAGGCGGCGGATGGTGGTCCAGAATCGCTTCGAAGCCGTCCGGAAGTCGTTTTCCATGGCTTCCCCGAACTCCTCCCATGTCCGAGTTTTTTCCTCCGCGACCGCTGAAGCCGCACACCGCTTGGCCTGTCGGTACCTGTCCGCTGCCTCAGGAGTTGTGTGTACAACGGTTGTGTGTACAACTATTGTTTCACTACAAGCCAGCGTGTGTATTGACAAACATCGCATTCAGTTTGTATTGACAAAGCATTGAAAAGGACTTCATGTAAAAACTGCAAATCGGGGCAAGTCATGTGACTTGATGTTAAAGACAGCAGCATCTGGATGCATGTGTTGTAAAACAGGGGCTGGCAGACTGAGTTCATGATGGAGTGAAGGCTTGGAGGGTAAGATTACACGTCAGGGCTTATTTGGAGCCAATCTGTTTAGCTCAGGCGGTGTGGCATGGATCAATGACGGCGCCGCGTCTTTGCACGCAAAACGCTCACAAGACAATTGAGCAGGAAATGGTACAAAAGAAAAGCGACACAATGAATGACTAGACAATTAGAGTCGCTGCTTTTAAAGACAATTGGTGATGATGATGAGTACTTGGAGTTCACTCCATCTCCTTCACCTTCCTCAGCAAGCCACATACAGGTAAAAGCCAGTAAATTAGAATATTTTGAAAAACTTGATTTATTTCAGTAATTGCATTCAAAAGGTGTAACTTGTACATTATATTTATTCATTGCACACAGACTGATGCATTCAAATGTTTATTTCATTTAATTTTGATGATTTGAAGTGGCAACAAATGAAAATCCAAAATTCCGTGTGTCACAAAATTAGAATATTGTGTAAGGGTTACATTTTGAAGACACCTGGTGCCACAAACTAATCAGCTGATTAACTCAAAACACCTGCAAAGGGCTTTAAATGGTCTCTCAGTCCAGTTCTGAAGCCTACACAAACATGGGGAAGACTTCAGATTTGACAGCTGTCCAAAAGGCAACCATCGACACATTGCACAAGGAGGGAAAGACACAAAAGGTTATTGCTGAAGAGGCTGGCTGTTCTCAGAGCTCTGTGTCCAAACACATTAATGGAGAGGCAAAGGGAAGGAAAAACTGTGGTCAGAAAAAGTGTACAAGCGATAGGGATCACCGCGCCCTGGTCAAGATTGTGAAAAAAAAACCATTCAAAAATGTGGGGGAGATTCAGAAGGAGTGGACAGCTGCTGGAGTCAGTGCTTCAAGATCCACCACCAAGAGACGCTTGAAAGACATGGGTTTCTCACCTGGGCTAAGGAAAAAAAGAGCTGGACTGCTGCTGAGTGGTCCAAAGTCTGGCATTCTGCATCTTCCATAGAGCAGGTCAGCAGCAGGAAGCATGAAGTGCTCTAAAACTTGCTGGTAGACGGCTGCGTTGACCCTGGATCTCAGGAAACAGAGTGGACCGACACCAGCTGGACTGCTGCTGAGTGGTCCAAAGTCATGTTTTCTGACAAAAGCAAATTTTGCATTTCCTTTGGAAATCGAGGTCCCAGAGTCTGGATGAAGACAGGAGAGGCACAGGATCCACGTTGCCTGAAGTCTAGTGTAAAGTTTCCACCATCAGTGATGGTTTGGGGTGCCATGTCATCTGCTGGTGTCGGTGCACTCTGTTTCCTGAGATCCAGGGTCAACGCAGCCGTCTACCAGCAAGTTTTAGAGCACTTCATGCTTCCTGCTGCTGACCTGCTCTATGGAGATGGACATTTCAAGTTCCAACAGGACTTGGTGCCTGCACACAGCGCAAAATCTACCCGTGCCTGGTTTACGGACCATGGTATTTCTGTTCTAAATTGGCCCGCCAACTCCCCTGACCTTAGCCCCATAGAAAATCTGTGGGGTATTGTGAAAAGGAAGATGCAGAATGCCAGACCCAAAAACGCAGAAGAGTTGAAGGCCACTATCAGAGCAACCTGGGCTCTCATAACACCTGAGCAGTGCCAGAAACTCATCGACTCCATGCCACGCCGCATTAACGCAGTAATTGAGGCAAAAGGAGCTCCAACCAAGTATTGAGTATTGTACATGCTCATATTTTTCATTTTCATACTTTTCAGTTGGCCAACATTTCTAAAAATCCCTGTTTTGTATTAGCCTTAAGTAATATTCTAATTTTGTGACACACGGAATTTTGGATTTTCATTTGTTGCCACTTCAAATCATCAAAATTAAATGAAATAAACATTTGAATGCATCAGTCTGTGTGCAATGAATAAATATAATGTACAAGTTACACCTTTTGAATGCAATTACTGAAATAAATCAAGTTTTTCAAAATATTCTAATTTACTGGCTTTTACCTGTATGTCGTGGGTTACTCATTATGTTGGAAAACTGCATCGTGTTTCGCTTAAATGAACCACAGCTCAGGTAGCACTCATGCACCAACACCACAATAACTGACATGCTGTATACCGGATATACAGTGGTTGCGTTGGTAGTTATTTAGAAAATTATGTAAATCTGTACTTTTTCGCAAGCTGTACACTGACTACTCAAAAGTATACCCACGCAGGCCGAGACTGGTTTTGGGCAAACAAACTGGTGTGGTCCTGTTAACTTTAACTCACGCGACAACACTAAAACCACAAAAGACAGAAAACAGTGGTTAGTTTATAACACTAACACTTGAACAAGTGAACTACAGCCAAGTCCCCCCCCCCCCTCCCCCACAGCACTCCCCAAAAGTCAAAATGGACAGGTGTGTGTTAATCGTCCGTTAAAAAATGTTGTGACATTGTTGAAATTTATAGTTAACGCGTTAACATTGACAGCCTTAATATAAATATATACACACATGTACATACATATATACAAATACATACACACACATATATATATATATATATATATATATATATATATATATATATATATATATATATATATATATATATATATATATATATATATACACACAGATACATACACACATATATACATACATAAGTATAAACATACATATATACACAATACACAGAAACATATATGTATGCATATACATATATACATATACATCTATATATGTACACACATATATTTATGTATATACATATATATATATATATATGTATGTATGTATGTATGTACACATATATGTATATACCTATATACATATACATTAATACACATACATACCGTATATACACATACACACATATATACATGCATATACATAGACAAACATATACACAAATATACAGATACATATATAACATACATATATACAGTACATATACATATACATTAATACACACACATACTGTATATACACATACACACGCATATACATAGACAAACATATACACAAATATATACAGATACATATATAAACATACATATATACATATATGTATGCATATATATATATATATATATATACATCTATATATGAATACATATACACACATGTATATACATATACATATATACACATATACATATACACACATATATACGCATATACATACACGTACATATATAAACATACATATATACACATACATACATACACGTACATATGTAAACATACATATATACACATACATACATACACACACATATACGTTTGTATACATTTATGTACACATATACATATATGTATATAGATATAGACATATATACAGATATATACTATAACCATATATACACATATATACTATAGCCGTATATATAGATATTCACTATAGCCATATATACATATATACTATAGCCATATATACATATATACACACATATACATACACAAACATATACACAAATATACGGATACATATATAAACATACATATATACACATACATATATACAAATATACATACACATCTATATATGCACACATATACATACATGTATATACATATATATACACATACACACATACATACATACACACACATACGTTTGTATACATTTATGTACACACACATATATATATATATATATAGCTATACATATATACACATACAGATATATACTATAACCATATATACACATATATACTATAGCCATATATATAGATATTCACTATAGCCATACATACATATATATTATAGCCATATATACAGTATATATATATATATATATACTGTATGTATATATACTGTATATATATATATATACAGTATATATACATAAATTATATATATATATTTTGAAATTACTTTATTGAAATATTGAATGATTTTATTGAAATATTTTGTATATTACAGTATATATATACTGTGTATATACTGTATATATAATGTATATATATACAGTATATATACATATATATATACACAGTATATATATACTGTAATATACATTTAAAAATATATATATATATATATATATAAAGATATAAAAAAAATATCTGTTTAATATACAGTATATACTGTATATATATTTAAAAAAAATTATATATATATATACATATATATATATATATATCCAGAATTATATACATACGTAGATACACGTACACATACTGTATATGATTTCCTGCAAATGTATAACAAGCTGCATAAATAATCACATGTTGCAAAGTGCGGTCATTACCCATCTTCCCGCTTTCTTGGTCACATGGCAATAAGTGCTGACAATACATTTTACTGCAGCAATTAGAGATATTGAACAGCACTCAATCAGGCCAGCATCAACCTGCGGTTAGTCTATACATTACACTGACACTCACACCAATCATCGCTTTGTCTCAATCAATAGCAGTGCCAGGTGCTAAAGTTGAACCAGAGAAGACTTATGGGATTCCCTACAGGACGGCTGCGCCTCCTCGTATGAACACTACTTTAGTTCTATGAAATAACGGACTTGCAGGTTTTATCGTTTCGGAGCCAACATTTTGAGGAGATAAATTGGCATAATAATACATGGCATGTTTTTATTCGAGTGTCAAAACAAACTTGTCATTTTTTTTTTTTTTTTGATATAGTCGAAGGACACAAAGACTCCTTTTTGTGAACATTTCCGGAATAACTCATGCATCTCGACTTCGAGGGAAGTGTGTGAAAAATAAACATTTTAAAAGACGCAGCCAATAGAACATTTTCTATTAGTTAATTAAAATGGGCACAATACTAATAGGTCGATATCTGTTTATATTAGTCTATATATTTAATTACTTTTTAAGAAATTAATGTCCCGTATCACATTTAATGAAAACCTTTACTCAAAGGGAAATGCACTTTTTAAAAAATCTTTTTTTTATGCATTCTAAATCGTAAATAAACGCTAGCAAAAGTCAGCTAACAAAGGAGCCAATGAGAGTCGATCTATTCTGCGTATAAAGCGCTTCAAAAGCAAATCTAAAAGCCTCTATCATTGTTTTATATACACACCGTAAGTATATAAGTAATGTAGTAACAGGCACAGTCATAATAACATGGTAAATGGTAAATGGGTCGTACTTGTATAGCGCTTTTCTACCTTTTTTTAAGGAACTCAAAGCGCTTTGACACTATTTTCCACATTCACACACTGATGGCGGGAGCTGCCATGCACGGCGCTAACCAGGCCCATCAGAAGCAACGGTGAAGTGTCTTGCTCAAGGACACAACGGACGTGACTAGGATGGTAGAAGGTGGGGATTGAACCCCAGGAACCCTCAGATTGCTGGCACGGCCACTCTCCCAACTTCGCCACGCCGGAAGGAAGGAAGGAAGGAAGGACGGACACAGTTGGCGAAGGAAGGAAGGAAGGAAGGACACAGTTGGCGAAGGAAGGAAGGAAGGACACAGTTGGCGAAGGAAGGAAGGAAGGAAGGACACAGTTGGCGAAGGAAGGAAGGAAGGAAGGAAGGAAGGACACAGTTGACGAATGAATGAAGGAAGGAAGGAAGAAAGGACACAGTTGGCGAAGGAAGGAAGGAAGGAAGGAAGGAAGGAAGGAAGGAAGGAAGGAAGGAAGGAAGGATTGGCTAAATCAGGCTAGAATGAAGGTTTTAGAATGGCCTATAAGGAAGGAAGGAAGGAAGGAAGAACACAGTTGCGAAGGAAGAAAGGAAGGAAGGAAGGACACAGTTGGCAAAGGAAGGAAGGAAGGAAGGAAGGAAGGAAGGAAGGAAGGAAGGAATGGCTAAATCAGGCTAGAATGAAGGTTTTAGAATGGCCTATAAGGAAGGAAGGAAGGGAAGAAGGAAGTACACAGTTGGTGAATGAATGAAGGAAGGAAGGAAGGAAGGACACAGTTGGCGAAGGAAGGAAGGAAGGAAGGAAGGAAAGAAGGAATGGCTAAATCAGGCTAGAATGAAGGTTTTAGAATGGCCTATAAGGAAGGAAGAAAGGGAGGAAAGCAGGAAGGAAGGAAGGAAGGAAGGAAGGACACATTTGGCAAAGGAAGGAAAGAAGGAAGGAAGGAAGGAAGGAAGGACACATTTGGCGAAGGAAGGAAGGAAGGAAGGAATGGCTAAATCAGGCTAGAATGAAGGTTTTAGAATGGCCTATAAGGAAGGAAGGTAGGAAGGAAGGACACAGTTATGGAAGGACGGAAGGACACAATTATGGAAGGACGGAAGGAAGGAAGGACACATGGCGAAGGAAGGAAGGAAGGGCTAAATCAGTCTAGAATGAAGGTTTTAGAATGGCCTATAAGGAAGGAAGGAAGGAAGGAAGGAAGGAAGGAAGGAAGGAAGGAAGGAAGGAAGGAAGGACACAGTTATGGAAGGACGGAGGAAGGAAGGAAGGGCTAAATCAGGCTAGAATTAAGGTTTTAGAATGGCCTATAAGGAAGGAAGGACACCGTTATGGAAGGACGGAAAGAAGGAAGGAAGGAAGGAAGGAAGGGCTAAATCAGGCTAGAATTAAGGTTTTAGAATGGCCTATAAGGAAGGAAGGACACTGTTATGGAAGGACCAAAAGAAGGAAGGAAGGAAGGAAGGAAGGAAGGAAGGAAGGAAGGAAGGAAGGAAGGAAAGGCTAAATCAGGCTAGAATGAAGGTTTTAGAATGGCCTATAAGGAAGGAAGGAAATGGTAAATGGGTCGTACTTGTATAGCGCTTTTCTACCTTTTTTTAAGGAACTCAAAGCGCTTTGACACTATTTTCCACATTCACACACTGATGGCGGGAGCTGCCATGCACGGCGCTAACCAGGCCCATCAGAAGCAACGGTGAAGTGTCTTGCTCAAGGACACAACGGACGTGACTAGGATGGTAGAAGGTGGGGATTGAACCCCAGGAACCCTCAGATTGCTGGCACGGCCACTCTCCCAATATTTGTATGTATTTTTCTCATTTTAAGCATACTCCGGTGTAATAATTCTACTGACTGATCGAAACGTTCACCTTTCCCTTCAACAACAACACTACTAATCATGTTGGACTTTATGAGAGACGACGATGACGACTTCAGGACAACCGGTGATCCAGAACCTTATATTTTTGAGCCTGAATGTAAGGAGGATGATCTACAAGTTTTACTAGTTGTGTGCTAAACAGATCCGGCAAGCTTCATGCCGGACTATAGTGTTAGTGCTTAACAAGATATACAAACTACGAACATAGTAACACAATCACTTACTGTACAATGTCTGCTCTCACTGGGATGCCGACTTGTTTACAATGAATAATTAATCATACTACAAGTTAAAAAAAATTAAAGGTGCCACAAACAAGCGTCTTTTCGTGTCTTTCTAGCCAATGTCAAAGTTTAACATCTTCTCGATTTACGGCCACAAACTTCTACTATCCAGGTGAGAGGCATGATTTATAATCGGGAATTAACTTTCACCAACTTAGAGGCGATGCAGCAGCTCACTGGCTCAATATGTCAATATAAAAAATAAAAAATAAATAAAAAATATATATCAATATAGCAGCATAAGCTCGTTAGCTCTCTGTGATCATGGTGACGCTAAAATGTGTCTGCTTATAATAATATCATTAATACTTGGTTATTATTCAGGTCAGGAGATTGTTGGCTGGGTTTTTTTAGAGGGCTTTTTGGGTTGAATAGTGTACTCCAATTAGCTGTATTGTTAGCAACCTTATACTTACGTATTACGAGTTAGAATACATAAAAAATGTGTTCTTGTCTAACATTGATATTGTAAATGCTCGTGTGTAATATTGAGTGGGAATTAACATTTTAATATAGTACAGTTCCCCTTCAAGCTCCAAATTTGACAAGATTTACATTTTCATCTGATACGAAAGTTTGTAGTTTTTTGTCAGCAGATGGACAAAAACAAAACTAAACCTCATTCATTTGTTTTTTTTTAATCTAAGGAATTGACATTTAACCAAACTAAATTTTGGAATGGTTTAAGTCAGGGGTTTTTAACGTTTAGGCTTAACTTTTCCACTACAAAGGGGCCTGGGACCCACTCAAGTATTAACACTGAACTAGTAATTTTGCTCTTGATATTAATCATATTCAATAATTGTATCTAACCTACTTACAGTTTACAACCTTGTCAAATAATGTCAAAGGTTGTGTTCATCACAAAGATTATTATCAAGGCTTAGGTCAGGCTGATTACAAAAGTAAATATTAATCAAATATACTGCAAAAGAAGGGACTCAAAAACTGATTTGAAAAAAAAAATACATAAAATTTCGTAATCCTAAAATTGATAAATTCTAAATAAATTAATAATAATAAATAATAATAATAATTATACATAATGTGTTTTATTCATTTTTCCTTCATTTTTTTTGCATGTATCTTAATATGTAGCACTTTGGGATTGAGTGTCAAATGAAATGTGCAAAATAATAAAAAAAATTGTTGTTTCTTAAATAAACTGCCAATAAAAGTATTATTGAAAATCCAGCCATACCACTTTAGTCATAATTTTGGCGCTTAGGAAACTTCTGTAGCACTTTAGCTCCATACTTCTTCTGTTTGTTTGACGTCGTCCTTACTGCCACAAGTGGTGGGAAAGTGCATTACAACGGAGTACTGCTGCGGCCCATACAAAACAAATATTTAGTACAGTTCCCCTTCAAGCTCCAAATTTGACAAGATTTACATTTTCATCTGATACGAAAGTTTGTAGTTTTTTGTCAGCAGATAGACAAAAACAAAACTAAACCTCATTCATTTGTTTTTTTTTAATCTAAGGAATTGACATTTAACTAAACTCAATTTTGGAATGGTTTAAGTCAGAGGTTTTTAACATTTATGACGTTTAGGCTTAACTTTTCCACTACAAAGGGGCCTGGGACCCACTCAAGTATTAACACTGAACTAGTAATTTTGCTCTTGATATTAATCATATTCAATAATTGTATCTAACCTACTTACAGTTTACAACCTTGTCAAATAATGTCAAAGGTTGTGTTCATCACAAAGATTATTATCAAGGCTTAGGTCAGGCTGATTACAAAAGTAAATATTAATCAAATATACTGCAAAAGAAGGGACTCAAAAACTGATTTGAAAAAAAAAATACATAACATTTTCGTAATCCTAAAATTGATAAATTCTAAATAAATTAATAATAATAAATAATAATAATAATTATACATAATGTGTTTTATTCATTTTTCCTTCATTTTTTTTTGCATGTATCTTAATATGTAGCACTTTGGGATTGAGTGTCAAATGAAATGTGCAAAATAATTTAAAAAATTGTTGTTTCTTAAATAAACTTCCAATAAAAGTATTATTGAAAATCCAGCCATACCACTTTAGTCATAATTTTGGCGCTTAGGAAACTTCTGTAGCACTTTAGCTCCATACTTCTTCTGTTTGTTTGACGTCGTCCTTACTGCCACAAGTGGTGGGAAAGTGCATTACAACGGAGTACTGCTGCGGCCCATACAAAACAAATATTTAGTACAGTTCCCCTTCAAGCTCCAAATTTGACAAGATTTACATTTTCATCTGATACGAAAGTTTGTAGTTTTTTGTCAGCAGATGGACAAAAACAAAACTAAACCTCATTCATTTGTTTTTTTTTAATCTAAGGAATTGACATTTAACTAAACTCAATTTTGGAATGGTTTAAGTCAGAGGTTTTTAACATTTATGACGTTTAGGCTTAACTTTTCCACTACAAAGGGGCCTGGGACCCACTCAAGTATTAACACTGAACCAGTAATTTTACTCTTGATTTTAATCATATTCAATAATTGTATCCAACCTACTTACAGTTTACAACCTTGTCAAATAATGTAAAAGGTTGTGTTCATCACAAAGATTATTATCAAGGCTTAGGTCAGGCTGATTACAAAAATAAATATTAATCAAATATACTGCAAAAGAAGGGACTCAAAAACTGATTTGAAAAAAAAAATACATAAAATTTCGTAATCCTAAAATTGATAAATTCTAAATAAATTAATAATAATAAATAATAATAATAATTATACATAATGTGTTTTATTCATTTTTCCTTCATTTTTTTTGCATGTATCTTAATATGTAGCACTTTGGGATTGAGTGTCAAATGAAATGTGCAAAATAATAAAAAAAATTGTTGTTTCTTAAATAAACTGCCAATAAAAGTATTATTGAAAATCCAGCCATACCACTTTAGTCATAATTTTGGCGCTTAGGAAACTTCTGTAGCATTTTAGCTCCATACTTCTTCTGTTTGTTTGACGTCGTCCTTACTGCCACAAGTGGTGGGAAAGTGCATTACAACGGAGTACTGCTGTGGCCCATACAAAACAAATATTTAGTACAGTTCCCCTTCAAGCTCCAAATTTGACAAGATTTACATTTTCATCTGATACGAAAGTTCGTATTTTTTTGTCAGCAGATAGACAAAAACAAAACTAAACCTCATTCACTAGTTTTTTTTAATCTAAGGAATTGACATTTAACTAAACTCAATTTTGGAATGGTTTAAGTCAGAGGTTTTTAACGTTTATGACGTTTAGGCTTAACTTTTCCACTACAAAGGGGCCTGGGACCCACTCAAGTATTAACACTGAACCAGTAATTTTACTCTTGATTTTAATCATATTCAATAATTGTATCCAACCTACTTACAGTTTACAACCTTGTCAAATAATGTAAAAGGTTGTGTTCATCACAAAGATTATTATCAAGGCTTAGGTCAGGCTGATTACAAAAATAAATATTAATCAAATATACTGCAAAAGAAGGGACTCAAAAACTGATTTGAAAAAAAAAAATACATAAAATTTCGTAATCCTAAAATTGATAAATTCTAAATAAATTAATAATAATAAATAATAATAATAATTATACATAATGTGTTTTATTCATTTTTCCTTCATTTTTTTTGCATGTATCTTAATATGTAGCACTTTGGGATTGAGTGTCAAATGAAATGTGCAAAATAATAAAAAAAATTGTTGTTTCTTAAATAAACTGCCAATAAAAGTATTATTGAAAATCCAGCCATACCACTTTAGTCATAATTTTGGCGCTTAGGAAACTTCTGTAGCACTTTAGCTCCATACTTCTTCTGTTTGTTTGACGTCGTCCTTACTGCCACAAGTGGTGGGAAAGTGCATTACAACGGAGTACTGCTGCGGCCCATACAAAACAAATATTTAGTACAGTTCCCCTTCAAGCTCCAAATTTGACAAGATTTACATTTTCATCTGATACGAAAGTTCGTATTTTTTTGTCAGCAGATAGACAAAAACAAAACTAAACCTCATTCACTAGTTTTTTTTAATCTAAGGAATTGACATTTAACTAAACTCAATTTTGGAATAGTTTAAGTCAGGGGTTTTTAACGTTTATGACGTTTAGGCTTAACTTTTCCACTACAAAGGGGCCTGGGACCCACTCAAGTATTAACACTGAACTAGTAATTTTGCTCTTGATATTAATCATATTCAATAATTGTATCTAACCTACTTACAGTTTACAACCTTGTCAAATAATGTCAAAGGTTGTGTTCATCACAAAGATTATTATCAAGGCTTAGGTCAGGCTGATTACAAAAGTAAATATTAATCAAATATACTGCAAAAGAAGGGACTCAAAAACTGATTTGAAAAAAAAAATACATAAAATTTCGTAATCCTAAAATTGATAAATTCTAAATAAATTAATAATAATAAATAATAATAATAATTATACATAATGTGTTTTATTCATTTTTCCTTCATTTTTTTTGCATGTATCTTAATATGTAGCACTTTGGGATTGAGTGTCAAATGAAATGTGCAAAATAATAAAAAAAATTGTTGTTTCTTAAATAAACTGCCAATAAAAGTATTATTGAAAATCCAGCCATACCACTTTAGTCATAATTTTGGCGCTTAGGAAACTTCTGTAGCACTTTAGCTCCATACTTCTTCTGTTTGTTTGACGTCGTCCTTACTGCCACAAGTGGTGGGAAAGTGCATTACAACGGAGTACTGCTGCGGCCCATACAAAACAAATATTTAGTACAGTTCCCCTTCAAGCTCCAAATTTGACAAGATTTACATTTTCATCTGATACGAAAGTTTGTAGTTTTTTGTCAGCAGATGGACAAAAACAAAACTAAACCTCATTCATTTGTTTTTTTTTAATCTAAGGAATTGACATTTAACTAAACTCAATTTTGGAATGGTTTAAGTCAGAGGTTTTTAACGTTTATGACGTTTAGGCTTAACTTTTCCACTACAAAGGGGCCTGGGACCCACTCAAGTATTAACACTGAACTAGTAATTTTACTCTTGATTTTAATCATATTCAGTAATTGTATCTAACCTACTTACAGTTTACAACCTTGTCAAATAATGTAAAAGGTTGTGTTCATCACAAAGATTATTATCAAGGCTTAGGTCAGGCTGATTACAAAAATATATATGAATCAAATATACTGCAAAAGAAGGGAGTCAAAAACTGATAAGAAAAAAAATGTATTACATAAAATTTTGCAGTACTAAAATTGATAAATTCGAAATAAATTAATAATAAATAATAATAATAATACATATATGTTTTATTCATTTTTTTTCATGTACCTTAAAATGTAGCACTTTGGGATTTGGGTGTCAAATTAAATGGGCATTATAATTAAAAATTGTTATGTTTCGTAAATAAACTGCCAAAAAAATTAAAGTATTATTGAAAATCCAGCCTTACCACTTTAGTCATAATTTTGGCGCTTAGGAAACTTCTGTCGGACTTTAGCTCCATACTTCTTCTGTTTGTTTGACGTCGTCCTTACTGCCACAAGTGGTGGAAAAGTGCATTACAACCGAGTACTGCTGCGGCCCATACAAAACAGATATTTATTTGACGACAATATTGGCCATGTGGTTAAGAAAAAGTGGTTTAAGTAACGTAAATAAACAACGCACTAACATGAGTCCCTATTAAGAAACAGTACAAGCATGTGTTTCAATCTCCTTTTAGACATATTTAACTACCGTATTTTTCGGACTATAAGTCTCAGTTTTTTTCATAGTTTGGCCGGGGGTGCGACTTATACTCAGGAGCGACTTATGTGTGAAATTATTAACACGTTACCGTAAAATATCGAATAATATTATTTAGCTCATTCACATAAGAGACTAGACGTATAAGATTTAATGGGATTTAGTGATTAGAAGTGACTGATTGTTTGGTAAAAGTATAGCACATACTTGAGACCTCCGATTTCAGGAGGTGGGATGCGGGTGGCGTGGTCAGGGGTGGGGCGGGGCGTGGTTGGGGGCGTGGTTAGGAGGGGAGGAGTATATTGACAGCTAGAATTCACCAAGACAAGTATTTCATACATATATACAGGTAAAAGCCAGTAAATTAGAATATTTTGAAAAATTTGATTTATTTCAGTAATTGCATTCAAAAGGTGTAACTTGTACATTATATTTATTCATTGCACACAGACTGATGCATTCAAATGTTTATTTCATTTAATTTTGATGATTTGAAGTGGCAACAAATGAAAATCCAAAATTCCGTGTGTCACAAAATTAGAATATTACTTAAGGCTAATACAAAAAAGGGATTTTTAGAAATGTTGGCCAACTGAAAAGTATGAAAATGAAAAATATGAGCATGTACAATACTCAATACTTGGTTGGAGCTCCTTTTGCCTCAATTACTGCGTTAATGCGGCGTGGCATGGAGTCGATGAGTTTCTGGCACTGCTCAGGTGTTATGAGAGCCCAGGTTGCTCTGATAGTGGCCTTCAACTCTTCTGCGTTTTTGGGTCTGGCATTCTGCATCTTCCTTTTCACAATACCCCACAGATTTTCTATGGGGCTAAGGTCAGGGGAGTTGGCGGGCCAATTTAGAAGAGAAATACCATGGTCCGTAAACCAGGCACGGGTAGATTTTGCGCTGTGTGCAGGCGCCAAGTCCTGTTGGAACTTGAAATCTCCATCTCCATAGAGCAGGTCAGAAGCAGGAAGCATGAAGTGCTCTAAAACTTGCTGGTAGAGGGCTGCGTTGACCCTGGATCTCAGGAAACAGAGTGGACCGACACCAGCAGATGACATGGCACCCCAAACCATCACTGATGGTTTGGGTTGGTTTGGTTTGCATTTCCTTTGGAAATCGAGGTCCCAGAGTCTGGAGGAAGACAGGAGAGGAACAGGATCCACGTTGCCTGAAGTCTAGTGTAAGGTTTCCACCATCAGTGATGGTTTGGGGTGCCATGTCATCTGCTGGTGTCGGTCCACTCTGTTTCCTGAGATCCAGGGTCAACGCAGCCGTCTACCAGCAAGTTTTAGAGCACTTCATGCTTCCTGCTGCTGACCTGCTCTATGGAGATGGAGATTTCAAGTTCCAACAGGACTTGGCGCCTGCACACAGCGCAAAATCTACCCGTGCCTGGTTTACGGACCATGGTATTTCTGTTCTAAATTGGCCCGCCAACTCCCCTGACCTTAGCCCCATAGAGAATCTATGGGGTATTGTGAAAAGGAAGATGCAGAATGCCAGACCCAAAAACGCAGAAGAGTTGAAGGCCACTATCAGAGCAACCTGGGCTCTCATAACACCTGAGCAGTGCCAGAAACTCATCGACTCCATGCCACGCCGCATTAACGCAGTAATTGAGGCAAAAGGAGCTCCAACCAAGTATTGAGTATTGTACATGCTCATATTTTTCATTTTCATACTTTTCAGTTGGCCAACATTTCTAAAAATCCCTTTTTTGTATTAGCCTTAAGTAATATTCTAATTTTGTGACACACAGAATTTTGGATTTTCATTTGTTGCCACTTCAAATCATCAAAATTAAATGAAATAAACATTTGAATGCATCAGTCTGTGTGCAATGAATAAATATAATGTACAAGTTACACCTTTTGAATGCAATTACTGAAATAAATCAAGTTTTTCAAAATATTCTAATTTACTGGCTTTTACCTGTATATATATATATATATATATATATATATATATATATATATATATATATATATATACATCCTGAAAATATGCAAACAAAACTGTGTTTAGATAATTGATACTTCAAACTTGCATAAATAAATCTTAAGGAATATAACATAACTTGGCTTCTGAGAGCTTCAAAATGTAATGAATAAAATGCTAAAGTTGTTGATAAACAAGCAATTATTTTAATAATTAAATATGGTCATTTTAAATGAATTATGATCATTTAAAATTAATTATTTCAAATATGTTTATTTTAATGTATAATTCTATGGCTGGATGTAATAAGGAGTCAGAAAAAATACAAATAAAAATGCAATTAATTTTGATGTTTTTTGCAAAATATAGTAAAAATGTATTTGTATTTGTATTTTTTTTTTTTTAATTAATAAATATATTTGTTTTTAGGTAAGATAAACATAATAATACAATGCATCTCTAGTCTGGATGATTTAGTTCTTGTCACCCTGTTGTCCTCCCGTCATGAAAAAAGGCTGTCCTCACTCAGGTCCGCATGGAGCTGGAGGGGGCGTGGCCTCCAGTTCCGGTTGAAAATCGGGAGATTTTCGGGAGAATATTTGTCCCGGGAGGTTTTCGGGAGAGGCACTGAATTTCGGGAGTCTCCCGGAAAATTCGGGAGGGTTGGCAAGTATGGTATAGCATGTTTTATATATTATAGTTATTTGAATGACTCTTACCATAATATGTTACGTTAACATACCAGTTGGTTATTTATGCCTCATATAACGTACACTTATTCAGCCTGTTGTTCACTATTCTTTATTTATTTTAAATTGCCTTTCAAATGTCTATTGTTGGTGTTGGGTTTTATCAAATACATTTCCCCCAAAAATGCGACTTATATATGTTTTTTTCCTTCTTTATTATACATTTTCGGCCGGTGCGACTTATACTCTGAAAAATACGGTATTTAAGAGTGGTTGTTGTGTTTGTGCCTGTAAACATTTAATATTAATACAATTAACATAATTGTTTTTGGTTGATTATTTTTTATATAATAATTTGAGTTTGATATGTGTTATTTCTATTATTTGCCATTTTAAACAAATGCTGTACATGTGATTGATTGCTTGATTGATTGCTGTGTTTTGTTAAAAAGAATTTAGAGATTGTTATTCAAATGTATTGTTGTAAAAGTACATTAAAACAAACATGTATACATGTATAGGACATAGTTCAAAAAGGTTCATTATGTTTTCTATATAGGTATTCTGTTTAAGTATTTCTATAAATATAATAGATATACATAATATATTAAGAAATACAAAAAAAATATCTGATATATATATATATATATATATATATATATATACTATATACCATATTTATTGGAGTATAAGTCGCACCTGCCAAAAATGCATAATAAAGAAGGAAAAAAACATATATAAATCGCACTGGAGCCCGGCCAAACTATGAAAAAAACTGCGACTTATAGTCCTAAAAATACGGTATATATATAGTTTATGTGCAAAAATTATGACTAAAGTGGTAAAGCTGTATTTTCATTTGCGCTTTAATTTTTTTGACCGTTTGGTTAAAAAAATATGAATTATTAATTTAGTGAATTTATTTTAGCTCAACATGATGGCATGTATATATATATATATATATAGGTTTCCCTGCTCTTCAGGGGATTCTAAAATCTCCTGAAGAGCAGGGAAACCTGCTAAACAGGCTTGTAGGGATGAAATAGCCTGTTTTTTCCTGACCTATGTTCCGCTCTATCCCAGTATTGAGCACTGTATAAGGGATAAACCACAGAAACCTCGACTATATATATATATATATATATATATATATATATAAATATAATATAAAAGACATGCACCTGGGGATAAGTTGATTGGCAACACTAAATTGGCCCTAGTGTGTGAATGTGAGTGTGAATGTTGTCCGTCTATCTGTGTTGGCCCTGCGATGAGGTGGCGACTTGTCCAGGGTGTGCCCCGCCTTCCGCCCGATTGTAGCTGAGATAGGCTCCAGCGCCCCCCGCGACCCCAAAGGGAATAAGCGGTAGAAAATGGATGGATGGATGATTAAATTAACAGAAGATATTTTTTTTTGGGTATTAGTTTAGTTGAGTATGTATTTTTGTTTGGTGACAAGGTTTTTCAGTAGACCACAAGGGGGCAGTGTTGCATCGCATACTTTGTATGTTGCATGTAAAACACAATTATTTGCAAAAAAATAATCTTAAACAGCAGTATAAGAATTATAGAGGTGTCAATGCTGTAGTCAAAGTAGAGGAACAACTTCGCATTTGAGTCAAAATACATTTTTCTTTGACATGGTGACAACTGGTAATATTTATGGTATTTATGAGCAAGATACAAAGTGACTATAAATGCAATAACAGTGATTTGCAAAAAAAAATATGTACACATAAAAATGACAGAACATTGGATTAGACATCTTTTTTATTATGAAAACAATAAAACATCCAAAGTGTGTGTGTGTGTGTGTTATGCAGAGGAGTTGAAAGCACACTGAGATTTTTAGGCCACACTCAATTGCTTTTAAAAGAGCACAACGCCACTGAACTGGCAGCGCGTTAAAAACGTTGTCGATTAAGAACACGCGTACAATGTAGAAAAAAATAAACAAAAAAAGCTTCATTACACCTGGAATGCGAGTGGCGGTATTAGCAGCGAGGAATCCAAACAGCCTTAAAAAAAACATAACACCAATACTTCATCTTGTGGTTGTTCTGCTTTGAGATGGACCAAAGTAAGGAGAGCCATTGAATGAAAAACACTCAATAAGGCGCAGACAAATCATTAGCTCGACAGAAGTTTGACGTAATTTGCTGCTTTTTACAACGCAGGAGTTAGTTTATCCAAGCGATGCGCCTCTTGGGAACATAAACTCCATAATACAGACAAAATAATCCTCTTCCAGGGCGGGCTGGATTTTTTGAGGGGACGGGGAATACAGGTAAAAGCCAGTAAATTAGAATATTTTGAAAAACTTGATTTATTTCAGTAATTGCATTCAAAAGGTGTAACTTGTACATTATATTTATTCATTGCACACAGACTGATGCATTCAAATGTTTATTTCATTTCATTTTGATGATTTGAAGTGGCAACAAATGAAAATCCAAAATTCCATGTGTCACAAAATTAGAATATTACTTAAGGCTAATACAAAAAAGGGATTTTTAGAAATGTTGGCCAACTGAAAAGTATGAAAATGAAAAATATGAGCATGTACAATACTCAATACTTGGTTGGAGCTCCTTTTGCCTCAATTACTGCGTTAATGCGGCGTGGCATGGAGTCGATGAGTTTCTGGCACTGCTCAGGTGTTATGAGAGCCCAGGTTGCTCTGATAGTGGCCTTCAACTCTTCTGCGTTTTTGGGTCTGGCATTCTGCATCTTCCTTTTCACAATACCCCACAGATTTTCTATGGGGCTAAGGTCAGGGGAGTTGGCGGGCCAATTTAGAACAGAAATACCATGGTCCGTAAACCAGGCACGGGTAGATTTTGCGCTGTGTGCAGGTGCCAAGTCCTGTTGGAACTTGAAATCTCCATCTCCATAGAGCAGGTCAGCAGCAGGAAGCATGAAGTGCTCTAAAACTTGCTGGTAGACGGCTGCGTTGACCCTGGATCTCAGGAAACAGAGTGGACCGACACCAGCAGATGACATGGGTTGGTTTGGTTTGCATTTCCTTTGGAAATCAAGGTCCCAGAGTCTGGAGGAAGACAGGAGAGGCACAGGATCCACGTTGCCTGAAGTCTAGTGTAAAGTTTCCACCATCAGTGATGGTTTGGGGTGCCGTTTGTCATCTGCTGGTGTCGGTCCACTCTGTTTCCTGAGATCCAGGATTTTCATTTGTTGCCACTTCAAATCATCAAAATTAAATGAAATAAACATTTGAATGCATCAGTCTGTGTGCAATGAATAAATATAATGTACAAGTTACACCTTTTGAATGCAATTACTGAAATAAATCAAGTTTTTCAAAATATTCTAATTTACTGGCTTTTACCTGTACATATAAATACCGTATTTTCCAGACTATAAGCCGCTACTTTTTTCCCCCCGCGCTTTGAAACCTGCGGCTTATCAAACGGTGTGGGCAATTTATGGGTTTTTCTTTGCCAACGGCCATAAGATTTTGTATTCAACAAATCATTTTCATATCACGCCGACAGAGACGCTAAAAAAGGTTTGTTATTGTTTGTGCTACGGCGCCATCTTTTGGATGAGTTCGCTCAATGCAGGTGCTTTGGGTTGACTTTTGTGCCGGAAGAATACTCCGTTCATCTAAACCGGGGGTCGGCAACCCGCGGCTCTGGAGCCACATGCGGCTCTTTAGCGCCGCCCTAGTGGCTCTCTGGAGCTTTTTCGAAAATGTATGAAAAAAGATGAGGGGGGAAAAAATAAATTTTTTGTGTTAATATGGTTTCTGAAGGAGGACAAACATGACACAAACCTCCCCAATTGTTATAAAGCACACTTTGTATTAAACGTGCTTCACCGATTCGAGTATTTGGCGAGCGCCGTTTTGTCCCACTAATTTTGGCGGTTCTTGAACTCACCGTAGTTTGTTTACATGTATAACTTTCTAGGACGTGTTTTATGCCACTTCTTTTTCTGTCTCATTTTGTCCACCAAACTTTTAACGTTGTGCATGAATACACAGAGGTGAGTTTTGTTGATGTTATTGACTTGTGTGGAGTGCTAATCGGGCATATTTGGTCAGAGCATGACTGCAAGCTAATCGATGCTAACATGCTATTTAGGCTAGCTATATGTACATATTGCATCATAATGCCTCATTTGTAGCTATATTTGAGCTCATTTAGTTTCCTTTAAGTCCTCTTAATTCAATTTATATCTCATGACACGCTATCTGTATGTAATTTGGCTTTTAATTTGTTTTGCGGCTCCAGACAGATTTGTTTTTGTATTTTTGGTCCAATATGGCTCTTTCAACATTTTGGGTTGCCGACCCCTGATCTAAACCATTCCATGTGATGTCTGTGGGAGTGTTTTCATGTATATTTGTACGCGCTATCGTAATGTAATCAAGCTAGCGTCGTTAGCATTAGTGAACATGCTAACACGTTTACAAGTGTCCGGGTTAGTATTATTAACTTACAATGGCATTTTTTTTGTATTGTTTTAGTTTCGTAAACTCACCAAAACGTCACCGTGGAGTTATTGAGTCCGTTACGCAGCTAGTGGGTCCATGACGGTGACTTACGTTTTGTTTGATCAGCCGTTTTACTGCCGTGCTAGAGACACTGTTTACAATTTAAGCAAGTAAATAAACATTTCCAAAATATGTAGCCCTGTTATATATCTGTGTTTTATAATCTGGTGCAGCTAATTTATGTAAAAAAAAAAAAATTCTAAAATTTGGTGGGTGTGGCTTAAATACTGGTGCGCTCTATAGCCCAGTAAATACGGTATATGTAATTTTTATTTTTTTTATTTTTTTTATAGTCTCACTTGTGGTTTATTTACTAGACTGCATTAACCTAAATGTAAGATGCTATTTAGGAAAAAACAACAACATTTTTTTTGGAGTGGATCCCTGTGTCTCGCCAGGTCATGTGTGTGAGTGACAGGCAGACAAGCTTTGAGTTATTTATGGAGAAATCGTTTGGCTGTTTTGCATCTCTCGAGACCCCGCATATGCAGTAAGACAACCTGTCTATTCCAGAATACCTTCTTATATTCAGGTTAAAAGGGTACACAGTATATTTGATATAAAAATAAGTGTTTTATGTGTCATGAAATGGACAACAAACTAACAAGAATCTTGGAAATTCCTTGGGGGGAAAAAAATATATACTGAAAAAATTAACTACTAGGGGTACTTACACAGGAAATTTAAAAAAATACATACAGTGCAGGTCTAAAGTTTGGACAAACCTCCTCATTCTATGCGTTTTCTTTATTTTCAGGACTATTTACATTGTAGATTGTCCCTGAAGGCATCAAAACTATGACACCTGTGAAGTGAAACCCCTTTCTTCTTGAAGCTCATGGAGAGAATGCCAAGAGTGTGCAAAGCAGTAATCAGAGCAAAGGGTGGCTATTTTGAAGAAACTAGAATATAAAACATGTTTTCAGTTATTTCACCTTTTTTTTTTTGTTAAGTACATAAGTCCACATGTGTTCATTCATAGTTATGATGCCTTCAGTGACAATCTACAATGTAAATAGTCATGAAAATAAAGAAAACGCATTAAATGAGGAGAAGGTGTCCAAACTTTTGGCCTGTACTGTATATATTAATTTTCTGTCTCACTTGTGGGTATTGAACTATATCGTATTAACCTAAATACAAGACCACCCTGAATATAAGACAGTGTTTTTTTGGGTTGGAGCTCCTAAGACAAAAATCTTGCTTTCAGCAACTTTTTGGGGCTTTTTGGGGCTTTTTTTGGGCCTCTTTTGAGCGTGTCTGTGTCCCTCCAGGCCACGGGCGTGTGTGAGTGACAGGAAGAAAGGCTCTCACTCGCTATGGAAGATGTCATTTAGTGCCACTTGTGTTAGTTTGCATATATAAATGTCCACGGGCATATTGGAAAACCTGTCTTTTCTTTACATTCAGGTTAATACAGTAGAAGTATTTTATCAATAAATACATTTTTTATATTCACTGAAATAATAGACAACGGCATAGCTTAAAGCGGGGTTTCCAAATCTGAGGGTCAGGGCCCAAAATGTGTTGCGACGAGCCTCTTGAAATTTAGAAAATGAAAAAAAATATATTGTTCAGGGGTCTTACAAAAGAAATCAAATATATATACAGGTAAAAGCCAGTAAATTAGAATATTTTGAAAAACTTGATTTATTTCAGTAATTGCATTCAAAAAGTGTAACTTGTACATTATATTTATTCATTGCACACAGACTGATGCATTCAAATGTTTATTTCATTTAATTGTGATGATTTGAAGTGGCAACAAATGAAAATCCAAAATTCCGTGTGTCACAAAATTAGAATATTACTTAAGGCTAATACAGAAAAGGGATTTTTAGAAATGTTGGCCAACTGAAAAGTATGAAAATGAAAAATATGAGCATGTACAATACTCAATACTTGGTTGGAGCTCCTTTTGCCTCAATTACTGCGTTAATGCGGCGTGGCATGGAGTCGATGGGTTTCTGGCACTGCTCAGGTGTTATGAGAGCCCAGGTTGCTCTGATAGTGGCCTTCAACTCTTCTGCGTTTTTGGGTCTGGCATTCTGCATCTTCCTTTTCACAATACCCCACAGATTTTCTATGGGGCTAAGGTCAGGGGAGTTGGCGGGCCAATTTAGAACAGAAATACCATGGTCCGTAAACCAGGCACGGGTAGATTTTGCGCTGTGTGCAGGCGCCAAGTCCTGTTGGAACTTGAAATCTCCATCTCCATAGAGCAGGTCAGCAGCAGGAAGCATGAAGTTCTCTAAAACTTGCTGGTAGATGGCTGCGTTGACCCTGGATCTCAGGAAACAGAGTGGACCGACACCAGCAGATGACATGGCACCCCAAACCATCACCCAACCATGCAAATTTTGCATTTCCTTTGGAAATCGAGGGCCCAGAGTCTGGAGGAAGACAGGAGAGGCACAGGATCCACGTTGCCTGAAGTCTAGTGTAAAGTTTCCACCATCAGTGATGGTTTGGGGTGCCATGTCATCTGCTGGTGTCGGTCCACTCTGTTTCCTGAGATCCAGGGTCAACGCAGCCGTCTACCAGCAAGTTTTAGAGCACTTCATGCTTCCTGCTGCTGACCTGCTCTATGGAGATGGAGATTTCAAGTTCCAACAGGACTTGGCGCCTGCACACAGCGCAAAATCTACCCGTGCCTGGTTTACGGACCATGGTATTTCTGTTCTAAATTGGCCCGCCAACTCCCCTGACCTTAGCCCCATAGAAAATCTGCGGGGTATTGTGAAAAGGAAGATGCAGAATGCCAGACCCAAAGACGCAGAAGAGTTGAAGGCCACTATCAGAGCAACCTGGGCTCTCATAACACCTGAGCAGTGCCAGAAACTCATCGACTCCATGCCACGCCGCATTAACGCAGTAATTGAGGCAAAAGGAGCTCCAACCAAGTATTGAGTATTGTACATGCTCATATTTTTCATTTTCATACTTTTCAGTTGGCCAACATTTCTAAAAATCCCTTTTTTGTATTAGCCTTACACAATATTCTAATTTTGTGACACACGGAATTTTGGATTTTCATTTGTTGCCACTTCAAATCATCAAAATTAAATGAAATAAACAATTGAATGCATCAGTCTGTGTGCAATGAATAAATATAATGTACAAGTTACACTTTTTGAATGCAATTACTGAAATAAATCAAGTTTTTCAAAATATTCTAATTTACTGGCTTTTACCTGTATATAAATGTTTTCACTCTCATTTGTGGTTATTGAACTATATATTATTAAACCAAATATAAAGGCGACCCTGAATATAAGACAACGCCATGTTTTGGGGGGAAAAAAAATGTTGGAATTACTGTAATGCACTGTAAAAATAAATATTTGTAGATTTTTAATAAACGGCAGCTCAGTCGCCAGAACTTTACCCTAAAAATACCGTAAAAGTATTGTTACTACAGTGCCTTAAATTTAAGGGGGGGATTTTACTGTAAAAAAAACAAAACAGTGGTATGGTTTTCCCTTTACAGTAATGCACTGGAAAAAAAACATTATAGATTTTACAGTTAACAGCTGCAAGAATTTTCCTGTAAAAAATAAGTTTTTCTGTTTACCATAATACACTGAAAAAACGAAAACGATAGATTTTATGGTAAAAAAAAAGAAAAAAGAAAGAAATACAAATGAAAGATAAAAATCGTGTTTTCAGGAACTTTTTTTTTTTTCCCCTCTTTTTGAGTGTGGCTCTCCATGCCACTGGCGTGTGTGAGTGACAGGAAGAAAGGCTCTCACTCGCTCGGGAAGTCGTTTGGCGCATGTATGAACCTGAACACACTGAATACACGACGAGCGATATATTTTCATATATTTAGGTTAATACAGTACTTATCTTGTATATATTAGGAAATCATGGACGAAAGCATAACTTAAAGCACAGTTTTTGTGGGTAAAAACGCAGCGTGGGCATCGAACGCTGTGTATTTTTAGTGTGGTTCTCAGGGATGTTTGAGAAACCCTGACAAAGTGAGACGTCCCCAACAATTCATAGTACACTATGGACATTGTGATAGCTGTGCAGGAAATGTTTCCCGGATTAAAAGCGCGTGATCGCTGCCATGTGCATAAAGCGACAAACAAACGGCGATAAAAAAAACGGTCCAGCTTGTCAGCGTGACAAGAACGTTATTGACAGACTTTCATCAAGTGGTCCCAAGTCGACAGTTTCCTCCTCCCGTCACACAAAGCAATTACACAAATGTTACAATGTCTTTTTAAAAAAAAAAAAAAACACCAAAAAAAAACAAAAATCGGAGTCCGCATTTTCGGCACAGCGATGAGCAACTGGCGGACACTCATCCCACCCATTCCGAGCCCACTGTTGGTTTTGGCAGTGGTTGTTTTAACACTTGTGCTTCATGGCAAGCTGTAGAAAAACACAGTAGGGGTCGGGGTTTGTAGAATGTACACAAAGTTAATAAGAAAGATCCTCATTTACTGTAGTTCCTTTTTTTTTTTTTTTTTTTTTTTTTTTTTTTTAACTCAACTGCAGAGAGTATCAGGCATTTCCAAGGGGGCAAGCTTTTAATTTTTAAATTGATTAAAATTAATTAAAAAAAATTAAAAGCTTTAATACATTTTTAATAATATTCTTCAAATATAAAATGTTACCTGAGAAATATACCTTATAAAAACAATTAAAAAATATAATATAATTTATAATTCAATATACAGGTAAAAGCCAGTAAATTAGAATATTTTGAAAAACTTGATTTATTTCAGTAATTGCATTCAAAAGGTGTAACTTGTACATTATATTTATTCATTGCACACAGACTGATGCATTCAAATGTTTATTTCATTTAATTTTGATGATTTGAAGTGGCAACAAATGAAAATCCAAAATTCCGTGTGTCACAAAATTAGAATATTACTTAAGGCTAATACAAAAAAGGGATTTTTAGAAATGTTGGCCAACTGAAAAGTATGAAAATGAAAAATATGAGCATGTACAATACTCAATCAATACTTGGTTGGAGCTCCTTTTGCCTCAATTACTGCGTTAATGCGGCGTGGCATGGAGTCGATGAGTTTCTGGCACTGCTCAGGTGTTATGAGAGCCCAGGTTGCTCTGATAGTGGCCTTCAACTCTTCTGCGTTTTTGGGTCTGGCATTCTGCATCTTCCTTTTCACAATACCCCACAGATTTTCTATGGGGCTAAGGTCAGGGGAGTTGGCGGGCCAATTTAGAACAGAAATACCATGGTCCGTAAACCAGGCACGGGTAGATTTTGCGCTGTGTGCAGGCGCCAAGTCCTGTTGGAACTTGAAATCTCCATCTCCATAGAGCAGGTCAGCAGCAGGAAGCATGAAGTGCTCTAAAACTTGCTGGTAGACGGCTGCGTTGACCCTGGATCTCAGGAAACAGAGTGGACCGACACCAGCAGATGACATGGCACCCCAAACCATCACTGATGGTGGAAACTTTACACTAGACTTCAGGCAACGTGGATCCTGTGCCTCTCCTGTCTTCCTCCAGACTCTGGGACCTCGATTTCCAAAGGAAATGCAAAATTTGCATGGTTGGGTGATGGTTTGGGGTGCCATGTCATCTGCTGGTGTCGGTCCACTCTGTTTCCTGAGATCCAGGGTCAACGCAGCCGTCTACCAGCAAGTTTTAGAGCACTTCATGCTTCCTACTGCTGACCTGCTCTATGGAGATGGAGATTTCAAGTTCCAACAGGACTTGGCGCCTGCACACAGCGCAAAATCTACCCGTGCCTGGTTTACGGACCATGGTATTTCTGTTCTAAATTGGCCCGCCAACACCCCTGACCTTAGCCCCATAGAAAATCTGTGGGGTATTGTGAAAAGGAAGATGCAGAATGCCAGACCCAAAAATGCAGAAGAGTTGAAGGCCACTATCAGAGCAACCTGGGCTCTCATAACACCTGAGCAGTGCCAGAAACTCATCGACTCCATGCCACGCCGCATTAACGCAGTAATTGAGGCAAAAGGAGCTCCAACCAAGTATTGAGTATTGTACATGCTCATATTTTTCATTTTCATACTTTTCAGTTGGCCAACATTTCTAAAAATCCCTTTTTTGTATTAGCCTTAAGTAATATTCTAATTTTGTGACACACGGAATTTTGGATTTTCATTTGTTGCCACTTCAAATCATCAAAATTAAATGAAATAAACATTTGAATGCATCAGTCTGTGTGCAATGAATAAATATAATGTACAAGTTACACCTTTTGAATGCAATTACTGAAATAAATCAAGTTTTTCAAAATATTCTAATTTACTGGCTTTTACCTGTATATTCAAAATAAGTCATTCAAAGAAAAAATATTTTTAATTATTTTTGTCAATTTGTTTTAATACATTTAAATTCAACAAATTTCATGTATTTTATCAATTTTATTAATAAAATCCATCCATCCATCCATCCATCTTCTTCCGCTTATCCGAGGTCGGGTGGCGGGGGCAGCAGCCTCAGCAGGGAAGCCCAGACTTACCTCTCCCCAGCCACTTCGTCCAGCTCTTCCTGTGGGACCCCGAGGCGTTCCCAGGCCAGCCGGGAGACATAGTCTTCCCAACGTGTCCTGGGTCTTCCCCGCGGCTTCCTACCGGTCGGACGTGCCCTAAACACCTCCCTAGGGAGGCGTTCGGGTGGCATCCTGACCAGATGCCCGAACCACCTCATCTGGCTCCTCTCGATGTGGAGGAGTAGCGGCTTTACTTTGAGCTGCCCCCGGATGGCAGAGCTTCTCACCCTATCTCTAAGGGAGAGCCCCGTCACCCAGCGGAGGAAACTCATTTCGGCCGCTTGTACCCGTGATCTTGTCCTTTCGGTCATAACCCAAAGCTCATGACCATAGGTGAGGATGGGAACGTAGATCGACCGGTAAATTGAGAGCTTTGCCTTCCGGCTCAGCTCCTTCTTCACCACAACGGATCGATACAGCGTCCGCATTACTGAAGACGCCGCACCGATCCGCCTGTCAATCTCACGATCCACTCTTCCCTCACTCGTGAACAAGACTCCGAGGTACTTGAACTCCTCCACTTGGGGCAAGATCTCCTCCCCAACCCGGAGATGGCACTCCACCCTATTTTTAATTATTTTGTCAATTTGTTTTAATACATTTAAATTCAATACATTTCATGTATTTTATCAATTTTATTAATAAAATAACATTGGTAAATTGGTTGGTTTAATTATGTTGTCAATTTGTTTTAATACATTTAAATTCAACAAATGTCATGTATTTTATCAATTTTATTAATAAAATACATGAAATGTGTTGAATTTAAATGTATTAAAACAAATTGACAAAAATAATTATACTCCGAAAAATACGGTACATATATATTTTTTTTTTTTACACTATTAGACTATGTAGATAGTAGAGATGCGCGGTTTGCGGACACAACCGCGGAGTCCGCGGATTATCCGCGGATCGGGCGGATGAAATTTAAAAAAATAAGATTTTATCCGCTCGCGGGTCGGGTCGGGCGGATTAATTAGATTTTTTTTTTTTTTTTTTTTTTTTTGTTTTTTTGTTTTTTTTTTGCGGGTGGCAGTTAAACCAATTGGGAAATATATATACATAGTTAAATGTTGTTACCCACATACGAAAAACGAGCAGGCACCTGCAGCATATGCCACAACAGAAGAAAAAAAAGAAAAAGAGATGGACACTTTTACGGAGCGGAGGGACGCCTCGCCGGGGTCCGGGACCGAGGCTCCTTCCCCCGAGAGGGCCCCACCGGGAGCCGTAGCTGAGGCGATCCGCGAGAAGGGCCCGACGCACGTCCAGGGTCACTACCGCGCCCACCGCACCGACACCCCGCCTCGTCCGCTTTCGCCGCGGCCGGCGTCACGCGCAGCAGGTAAGCAGCTTACCTGCCCGCCACCCCCGTGGCCGGGGGCTCGTAACATGGGTCACTCCGCGCGCTCCGCCCGCGCAGCTTACCTGCTTGCTCGCAAAATGATTATTAGCATTTAGACAGGTTAAAATGTTGCTAAAACCATCACTTTTCTATCAGTCACAGTGACTTTTCAAAACAAAAATATTACAGCAAAAATCATATGGGTTGATTGACATGTTTATTCTGTAAGCTAACTTCAATAGTTTGAAATTATTTTGACAGTTAATGCCAGTTATCCTGTCAACCTTTCACAAGACTTCAATTTGTTAATTGAAAGTATAAATAGTATAAACACTTTTAACAGTATGTCGGGCTGTGAAATACAGCCGACAGGATGGCGCACCAAACACAAAGCAAGGCCATGGTGCAGGAGAACAAAGGACTTCTTTCATTTAAGGTTTGTGATAAACCATCAAACTCATTCGTTAAAAGGACTCTATAGTAATATAAAGCGAATTTTTCTGGACATTATCATGCAAGAAAAGTTTATTTTTGGGATCGCGATCACCGCGTAATGATTTTTAAAGGTTGCATTACATTATTAACTGTCCCATGTGATCAGCCAGTGCGATTGGAAGTCCATGCTCAATTATTGCCTCCGTAAATAAAACTTCGGCATTTATCACATCCAAAGAATCTGTTTGGGCGACGAAAAACGTTGAAAGTTTTCCACTTGTATCGCTAGCAACGGCATTAGACTTGTGTTTTTTTGTCCCAACGTGGTCTTTTACATCGCTAATTCCTCCGTGTCCGATCGAAAAATCTTGTCTGCACAAGGTGCAATTCGCGTAGTTTTCACCCTTTTTTTTTAAATTAATATTAGATATATAACAACGGGCGGATGGCGGGCGGGTGCAGTTCTGATCAAACGTTACATCGGGTGGATGGCGGATGGTTGACGACTTTCTGCCGCGGTTGCGGATGAAATAAATTGCCTATCCGCTAGAGATGCGCGGTTTGCGGACACAACCGCGGAGTCCGCGGATTATCCGCGGATCGGGCGGATGAAATTTAAAAAAATAAGATTTTATCCGCTCGCGGGTCGGGTCGGGCGGATTAATTAGATTTTTTTTTTTTTTTTTTTTTTTTTTTTTTTTTTTTTTTTTTTGCGGGTGGCAGTTAAACCAATTGGGAAATATATATACATAGTTAAATGTTGTTACCCACATACGAAAAACGAGCAGGCACCTGCTGCATATGCCACAACAGAAGAAAAAAAAAGAAAAGAGATGGACACTTTTACGGAGCGGAGAAGGGACGCCTCGCCGGGGTCCGGGACCGAGGCCCCTTCCCCCGAGAGGGCCCCACCGGGAACCGTAGCTGAGGCGATCCGCGAGAAGGGCCCGACGCACGTCCAGGGTCACTACCGCGCCCACCGCACCGACACCCCGCCTCGTCCGCCTTCGCCGCGGCCGGCGTCACGCGCAGCAGGTAAGCAGCTTACCTGCCCGCCACCCCCGTGGCCGGGGGCTCGTAACAGGGGTCACTCCGCGCGCTCCGCCCGCGCAGCTTACCTGCCCGCCACCCCTGTTGCCGGGGGCGCGTAACAGGGGTCACTCCGCGCGCAGTGCGCTCACGAAAGGGGTGGGGCTCACCCTGGTTGATATAGAGAGCAGGACGGTGGCCATGGAAGTCGGAACCCGCTAAGGAGTGTGTAACAACCCACCTGCCGAATCAACTAGCCCTGAAAATGGATGGCGCTGGAGCGTCGAGCCCATATACCCGGCCGTCGCCGGCAGCGAGACGCGCTTGGAGGTGCGCTCAGCGCGGCTCCCATATGATTGCGCACTGGTGTGCGTCTGGGTCGTGACAGCGTGGCACGCGAAAGTCTGTGCTGCGTTGGATCAGTCTCCTTTCTTTAACAGGCAAAAGCTTTATAACCTCAGTGAGGTTATAAAGCTTGCGCACCAAACACGAAGCAAGGCCATGGTGCAGGAGAACAAAGGACTTCTTTCATTTAAGGTTTGTGATAAACCATCAAACTCATTCGTTAAAAGGACTCTATAGTAATATAAAGCGAATTTTTCTGGACATTATCATGCAAGAAAAGTTTATTTTTGGGACCGCGATCACCGCGTAATGATTTTTAAAGGTTGCATGACAAACATTTAACTGTCCCATGTGATCAGCCAGTGCGATTGGAAATCCATGCTCAATTATTGCCTCCGTAAATAAAACTTCGGCATTTATCACATCCAAAGAATCTGTTTGGGCGACGAAAAACGTTGAAAGTTTTCCACTTGTATCGCTAGCAACGGCATTAGACTTGTGTTTTTTTGTCCCAACGTGGTCTTTTACATCCCTAATTCCTCCGTGTCCGATCGAAAAATCTTGTCTGCACAAGGTGCAATTCGCGTAGTTTTCACCCTTTTTTTTTTTTTTTAATTAATGAAAAACCCGGAATAGGTTGATGAAAACCGTACGAATTACGGGAAAACCGGAGTAGTTGGCAGGCTCACTAATGCCTTGCATCATCTATATTAGATCGGGCGGATGGCGGGCGGGTGCAGTTCTGATCAAACGTTACATCGGGTGGATGGCGGATGGTTGACGACTTTCTGACGCGGTTGCGGATGAAATAAATTGCCGATCCGCGCATCTCTAACCCCAATCATTTTTAAGGTGTTGCTACTTTTATTTCATTTCCACTTCCACTTCCTTTGTTTTCACTTTATCAAAGTGCGCATGCAAGTGACGTCGAGGTCACATTGGGGCCACATTGGGGCCTGTGCGCGTTTACACTGGAGTCTGATCAAAAAAACACACTTTTTTTGCAGTGTAAACATACTGCCGGATAAAATCTGATTTCAAAAAATGTGGGCCATTTAGCCTGCAGTGTAAACATAGTCAAAGTTAAGGATGTTTATTGGTTTTGGATTGAGAATATTATGGGTTAACTTTATTTTGCACGAGCATTTTAGAATATTATTTGAAAGATTGGGGACAGTTTGATGGAGAAATTGAATATTCCAATGAATTCCTTTGGGATTGTTTTAAGATATGGAGAAATAGGAGGCTGACAATCATTCCCGACCTTAGAGCTTCCACTGTAGTTGCAACTGAATTGATTATATTTTGACTTGCCCCACAATTCCAACAGCAGACGAGCAGATAAAGCCACGGCGCTGCAATGCATCACAAGCAGGACGAGCGCCTCACCTTGTGTGCTGTGACAGCAAACTGTTCGGCGCTGTTCATCATGTCGGCAGTCCTCTCCTCGGCCCGGCCCAATCGCTCACCTCGCTCGTTCAGAGCCTGACTCGCCTTCTGTACGGCGCTCGTCACGCTGTCGGCGGCTGAGTGCAGTATACTGTTACCTGTAAAAAAAGCAAAGTAGAAGACAAGAGAAGAGAGACAGAAAAGGATGGAGGTGATTGGTATGGGATTAATAAAAAAAAAAAAGTTGATTTTCTTTTAGGAAATATGTGGCACGGCATGCATTGTCACATCTTATAGAATTTGTTATAGTAATAATAATACATTAAATTTACAAGCACCTCTCAAAAAAATCCAAGGACACTTTACAATATACAGATAAAATGATAAAACAACGACGGATAAAATCTAGAGATGCCTGCCGATATTATCGGCCGATAAATGCTTTAAAATGTAATATCGGAAATGATCGGTATGGGTTTCAACCTCCCGATTTTCCCGGGAGACTTTTAGCGCCCTCTACAACCTGTCGTCACATCCGCTTTCCCTCCATGCAAACAGCGTGCCGGCCAAGTCTCATAATATATGCGGCTTTTACACACACATTTGTTGAATGCAAAGCATACTTGATCAACAGCCATACAGGTCACACTGGATTATATTGACGGTCAGCTGGTGCGCCCGGGGAAAGCGCGGGTATTCCCCCATTTTTCAATTATTCGGGATAGATTGTACCGAGTGGGCCGTGACACTCAAACCGGGGAGGAACACACCCAGTTGTTGGTGCCAAAACGCCACCGGGAAATGGTTTTCCAGGCGGCGCATTTTAATCCCATGTCTGGCCATTTAGGGTATGATAAAACACTTAATCGGGTCATGGTCCGATTCTATTGGCCAGGCCTCCGGGCAAACGTGCGCCGTTGGTGCGCTGCCTGCCCAGACTGCCAGCTGGTGAACCCAGCGGCCAACCCAAAGGCGCCCTTGCGCCCATTACCGCTCATGGAGGTCCCGTTCGAGAGAATTGGGATGGACCTCATCGGACCATTTCACCCGAGCACACGGGGATACCGCTTTGTGTTAGTCCTGGTGGATTACGCAACGCGCTATCCCGAAGCAGTGCCCTTGCGCTCTATCTCTGCCAAGAGTGTTGCGCAAGCGCTGTTTCAGGTCATCTCCCGAGTTGGAATCCCGAAAGAGATTCTGACTGACCAAGGCACGTCCTTTATGTCGCGCACGATAAAGGAACTTTACGGGTTATTGGGAATTAAAGCGATCCGCACCAGCGTATATCATCCGCAAACAGATGGGCTGGTGGAGAGATTAAATAAAACGCTGAAAACCATGATCCGTAAATGTATGCACGAGGACAAACAGAATTGGGATGAATGGTTGGACCCCCTAATGTTTGCAATGCGCGAGGTACCCCAGGCCTCAGTTGGTTTTGCACCGTTTGAGTTATTATACGGCCGAAGGCCTCGCGGAGTGCTGGACGTTATTAAGGAAAGCTGGGAGGAGGGTCCGAGCTCCAGCAAAAATGAAATTCAGTACGTCATAGATATGCGAGCAAAACTCCACAAGGTGGGGCACTTGTCACGTGAGAATTTGCTCCGTGCCCAAGAGCGTCAGCGGCGCACGTATAACAGGGGGACCCAACTACGCAAATTCACACCGGGAGAAAAAGTACTTGTATTACTTCCAACCTCAAACTCCAAATTACTTGCAAAGTGGCAGGGACCCTTTGAGGTCGCACGGCAAGTGGGTGATGTCGATTATGAGGTTCGGCGCTCGGACCGACGCAGAGACACTCAGATTTACCATCTGAACCTGCTGAAGGCGTGGAAGGAGGCGGAGCCTGTTTCCATGGTGACAGTAGTGAGGGAGGAGGAGGAGTTGGGGCCGGAGATCCCGCGCTCTGGCCCGGCCCCTCGGCTGACCTGTGATGACCAGCTCACATTGGCGCAGAGAGCGGAGGTTGCTGAGTTACAGCAGCGCTACTCTGATGTGTTCTCCTCGCGGCCCGGTCGCACGAATCTCATCCGACATCATATTGAGACCAGCCCGGGGGTTACGGTGCGGTCTCGGCCATATCGGCTTCCCGAACACAAGCGCAAAGTGGTTCGGGAGGAATTAAAAACCATGCTTGAGTTGGGGGTGATAGAAGAATCCCACAGCGCGTGGTGCAGTCCCATTGTTCTGGTTGGGAAGAAGGATGGGACTGTGCGGTTCTGTGTGGATTACCGCAGGGTGAATGAACAATCACGGTTTGACGCGTACCCAATGCCTCGGGTCGACGAGCTCCTAGATCGGCTGGGCACTGCTCGTTTTTTCACGACGCTGGATTTGACCAAGGGCTACTGGCAGATTCCCTTGTCACCAGAGTCCCGAGAAAAAACGGCTTTCTCCACTCCGGAAGGTTTGTACCAATTTGTGACACTTCCGTTTGGCTTGTTCGGTGCGCCCGCCGCGTTCCAGCGTCTCATGGACCGCGTGCTGCGCCCCCACGCTGCATACGCGGCTGCCTACCTGGATGATGTCATCATCCAGAGTGGCAGCTGGGAAGAACACATGCGGCGGGTGGGGGCGGTGCTCGAGTCCCTGAGGCGGGCGGGGCTCACCGCCAACCCGGCGAAGTGCGCAGTTGGCCGGAGGGAGGTACAGTATCTGGGGTACCACTTGGGAGGGGGACAGGTGCGGCCCCAGGTAGACAAAACAGCGGCAATCGCGGCCTGTCCACCCCCCAAGACAAAAAAAGAGGTGAGGCAGTTTTTGGGACTGGCGGGCTATTACCGGCGGTTCATTCCCCGGTTCGCGGACTTAACCGGCCCACTGACTGACCTCACCCGAAAGGGTGCTCCAGAACTGGTCCAGTGGACGGAGCAGTGCCAGCGGGGGTTTGAGAAGGTAAAAACAGCACTCTGCGAGGAGCCGGTGCTGCACATGCCTAACTTTGACATCCCTTTCTGTCTGCAGGCGGACGCGTCGGGCCGGGGGCTGGGGGCGGTGCTGTCCCAGCGGGTGGGGGACGTCGACCGCCCCGTGCTGTACATCAGCCGTAAACTCTCGGACCGGGAGGCAAGGTACAGCACGGTGGAGAGGGAGTGCCTTGCCATCCGGTGGGCGGTCGGGGCCCTCCGCTACTACCTGTTGGGGCGTGCCTTCAGTCTCTGCTCGGACCACAAACCGATCCAGTGGCTCCACCGCATGAAGGACGCCAACGCGCGGATCACCCGGTGGTATCTGGCATTACAGCCCTACAACTTCCGGGTGGTCCACAGGCCGGGTGCGCAGATGGCCGTGGCCGACTTCCTCTCTCGCCCCGCTATGGGGGGGTGTGGGGGGGAGTGGGCGCGGCCGGACGGCTGCCCGGCCTGAGTCTAGTGGTGGAGGCATGTGGAGAGGGGCGTGGTTCACGCGTTCCCTGCGGGCGGGGTGTGTGCAGGGGCCGGCCATGAAGCGGCAGACAGGTGAGTGGATATCTCAGCTGGAACGAGTTATCTAATCACCTGTTCCTTTTATTAGCAGCGTCGGAGACCATGAGGGGGTGTGTGGGCTGGAGACGACGAGAGCGACACCACGAGAGAGACGCTGAAAAGCGGAAAGAGACTTTGGGAGAAAGAAAATAAAATAATTGTAAACGCTGCATCGGATGGTTGTGACAGTTCCTGTGGTCCCAGACAAACCCGTACCTAAGCCTTGCTACAAGAAGTATCCCACACTTCTCTTTTGTAAAGTAAATGTGTACAGCCGATATGGGCATCTACATCAACTATATGATTTGCCTGAGTAGTGTTGCGTTTGGACCAGTTGTTGGTCTCATTATATTTCCAAAGCTTTGGAAATATAATGAGACCAGTCCAGCATAGAACGTTCAATCGCGCAGCTAAGAAGGTCTGATCTAAAATATGGAAACCTTCTCTTCTATAAAGTGTCTCTCCCTCCCACCCTCGTTGTCTTGTCTCTCTTTCTCGCCCAAACACATGCCCATTGTCCTCCTCAGCTGGACACAGGAACAGATAAGGAAAAGGAGTATCTCTCCTCCTTACATTCCAAAGTCAAGGTTAGCACACAGTATTTGCAGACAACCAAAAGACCACAATTGGAAGAAGAACACTAGCTGTTTTGTAATATGATTATGAAAATAAAGAAGTAACACTTAAATATGGATATATGTAAATATCTGCCTCCGACAGTAGCTGGACAGAACAAAAAATTATTTTATTTTTTTTCATCTTAGTTGTTATTGTCTTATACACTAAAAACTACAACAGAACCACTACTCGGAAATCACTTTTTTCAGTCTTGATTGGCAACAATGCTCTTAGAGCTCATGGCTATAGTACGACTTGTTGGTCTGGCATGCTCTTGACAAGCTGGAAAAGCATTTCCCTGTCAATATAAAGTATTAGATATTAATATCAGAAGCCCCAGTGAATGATTTCCTCTGACAATTCATCTGCTGCATGTCAAGAGAGCTACTATGCTATGCTATACTATGCTGAGCCATCACTAAGAAGGCTCAGCAGCGGCTGCACTTCCTGAGAGTCGTCAAGAAGTACAACCTGTACTCCAACCTGCTGCTGACCTTCTACCGCTCATCCATTGAGAGCCTACTGACATACTGCATCACAGCATGGTACGGCAGCTGCACCGTTGCAGACAATGAGACAGACATTTACACCTCCCGCTGCCTCAGCAGAGCTACCAACATTATCAAGGACAGCTCTCACCCTGTCTTTGACCTGTTTGACCTGCTGCCCTCAGGAAGGCGCTGCAGGGTCATCAGGTCTAAGACAAACAGACTCAAGAACAGTTTTTTCCCTAAAGCCATAACCACGGTGAACTCTCATAGGCACTGATTTTATAGTTTAGCACCTCTCTGTGTGCAATTTTTACTTTCCACCCACAGTCTGAATGCTTCTGTATATATGTATATAGTATACAAACCCCGTTTCCATATGAGTTGGGAAATTGTGTTAGATGTAAATATAAACGGAATACAATGATTTGCAAATAATTTTCAACCCATATTCAGTTGAATATGCTACAAAGACAACATATTTGATGTTCAGACTGATAAACTTTTTTTTTTTTTGCAAATAATCATTAACTTTAGAATTTGATGCCAGCAACACGCGACAAGGAAGTTGGGAAAGGTGGCAATAAATACTGATAAAGTTGAGGAATGCTCATTAAACACTTATTTGGAACATCCCACATGTGAACAGGCAAATTGGGAACAGGTGGGTGCTATGATTGAGTATAAAAGTAGATTCCATGAAATGCTCAGTCATTCACAAACAAGGATGGGGCGAGGGTCACCACTTTGTCAACAAATGCGTGAGCAAATTGTTGAACAGTTTAAGAAAAACATTTCTCAACCAGCTATTGCAAGGAATTTAGGGATTTCACCATCTACGGTCCGTAATATCATCAAAGGGTTCAGAGAATCTGGAGAAATCACTGCACGTAAGCAGCTAAGCCCGTGACCTTCGATCCCTCAGGCTGTACTGCATCAACAAGCGACATCAGTGTGTAAAGAATATCACCACATGGGCTCAGGAACACTTCAGAAACCCACTATCAGTAACTACAGTTGGTCGCTACATCTGTAAGTGCAAGTTAAAACTCTCCTATGCAAGGCGAAAACCGTTTATCAACAACACCCAGAAACGCCGTCGGCTTCGCTGGGCCTAAGCTCATCTAAGATGGACTGATACAAAGTGGAAAAGTGTTCTGTGGTCTGACGAGTCCACATTTTAAATTGTTTTTGGAAACTGTGGAGGTCGTGTCCTCCGGACCAAAGAGGAAAAGAACCATCCGGATTGTTATAGGCGCAAAGTTGAAAAGCCAGCATATATGATGGTATAGGGGTGTGTTAGTGCCCAAGACATGGGTAACTTACACATCTGTGAAGGCGCCATTAATACTGAAAGGTACATACAGGTTTTGGAGCAACATATGTTGCCATCCAAGCAACGTTACCATGGACGCCCCTGCTTATTTCAGCAAGACAAGGCCAAGCCACGTGTTGCATCAATGTGGCTTCATAGTAAAAGAGTGCGGGTACTAGACTGGCCTGCCTGTAGTCCAGACCTGTCTCCCATTGGAAATGTGTGGCGCATTATGAAGAGCATTATGAACGGAGATCCCCGGACGACTGTTGAACAATTTAAGCTGTACATCAAGCAAGAATGGGAAAGAATTCCACCTGAGAAGCTTAAAAATGTGTCTCCTCAGTTCCCAAACGTTTACTGAGTGTTGTTAAACGGAAAGACCATGTAACACAGTGGTGAACATGCTCTTTCCCAACTACTTTGGCACGTGTTGCAGCCATGAAATTCTAAGTTAATTATTATTTGCAAAAAAAAAAAAAGTTTATGAGTTTGAACATCAATTATCTTGTCTTTGTAGTGCATTCAACTGAATATGGGTTGAAAAGGATTTGCAAATCATTGTATTCCGTTTATATTTACATCTAACACAATTTCCCAACTCATATGAAAACGGGGTTTGTAATATTACATTTTTAAACAACACATTCAGAACATTCGTTCTCAGGACTGGACTGTGCACCTTACCTCCTTTTGCACTATTTATTTTCTTTCCTTCCTATGTTTTGCATATTTATAGACTGTCGCACTGATACTGGAGTTGCATTTAATCTCATTGTACCTGTGTATAGTGACAATAAAAGGCATTCTATTCTATTCTATTCTATTCTAACAGCCTGACTCGGACCCACAATTGTGTTTTCCTTGATACGTCACCTGTCATTTTATGACGAAGCTTCTGTGAATAGCAAGCCTGTTTATGGAAATATTCCCAGCCACTGCAACACATGACCGGCAGGAAGAGGACAGCTGGTATCCCTTCAAAGGATGTTAACTTGATTAAGTAATTTCGGAGGAGGCACACTTCTTGTCTGGACAATTCCTCTTAGATTTCCGCACCAGACCTTTTCAACTTGAGCCAGATTTCTTTTAATCCTCCTCCTCCTCATCCTTCAGGGGAGTCCAGGAAGTAATACTCCCATCACCATTATCATCTCAGTGCAACTCCCACCCTCCAGAAGTGAGTACTCGGAGAACATCTCCCATTATTTGTCTTCGCGCGACCTGCATTTTTTTCCCCGAGGCTCCTCATCTGCCATTCGTTCAGAGGCAAACTGCAGCGCGGGCTCCCCTACCACGGAGAATATAATTACAGAAAAGCAGGGTGTGGACGCACCGTGGAGAGCAAGGGAAGGAGCTGAATGGATCGTGGGAGTAGATTATGTTGCATTGTTTCAATATTGGCCAAAGTTGAGAAGCCTTTATTGTTGGGAGTTTTTGTGTAAAAGTAGACAGTTTTATGTCGTCCACAGCTCCTTTACCACATGGGGTCCCCCAGGGCTCAATCCTTGCCCCAATTTTATTTGCGCTTTACCTTCTCCCCCTTGGTTCTATTTTTAGGAAGTACAGTATTGCATTTCATTTTTATGCCGATGATTGCCAGATTTATTTTCCCATGGCACAAAATAACACGGTTCAACGTCTTATTGACTGCCTGCACGACATCAAAGTCTGGCTTTCAGCTAACTTCCTGAGCCTAAATGAAGATAAAACAGAAGTTATGTTGTTCGGTCCAAGTCGCTCTCCCTCCCCCAACGTTGACCTCGGCACTCTGACCCCGTATCTCAGCGACTCTGTCACAAACCTGGGGGTAAAGTTTGACTCAGATTTTAAATTCGAAAAACAAATCAGCAGCGTCGTTCAAAAAAGCTTTTATCAATTACGCCAAATAGCGAAAGTGAAACCGCTTCTATCAAGACATGATCTTGAGAAATTAATCCACGCTTTTATCTCGACTCGTCTTGATTACTGTAATGCCCTGTATGTTGGCATTAGCCAGGCCTCCCTCGCCCGCCTGCAGCTCGTGCAGAACTCTGCTGCTCGTCTGCTAACACAGACCCGCAGACGTGAGCACATCACCCCTATTTTAGCGTCCCTTCACTGGCTCCCTGTGCGTTACCGAATACATTTTAAACTCCTTTTATTTGTTTTTAAATGTCTAAACAACTTCGCGCCAACCTATCTCTCCGACCTCCTTCAGCCTTACTGCCCCACCCGATCCTTAAGATGAGCCGATCAGCTGCTGTTGACGGTCCCTGACACAAGGCTGAAGCTTAGAGGTGACAGAGCTTTCGCCGTTGCTGCTCCCAAGCTCTGGAACGACCTACCCCTGAGTGTTAGACAAGCCTCCTCTCTTCCTGTTTTTAAATCTCTCTTAAAAACATACTTTTATTCCATGGCTTTTAACACTGAGTGATATCCATCCTGCAATGGCGCCCCATAATACACCTGCTGTGATCCTGTTTTTATGTTTTTATTAATTCTATTTTAATTATTTATTTTTTATCGTGTTCTGTTTGTGTTGTGTCGTGTTTGCTCGGTACTCGTTTTATCTTTTAACCTGCTCATTGTACAGCACTTTGGCTACCCCTGTGGTAAATTTTAAATGTGCTTTATAAATAAAGTTGATTTGATTGATTTGATTTGATTTGACATGTTTCTGCAGTCTTCTTCAGAAGGGTCACCTGACCAGATGACAGGCGAAACATGTCTGGTAATAATTCCATCTAATATACCGAAAATATGGTCTGATTACAAGAACATTTGAAAAAGTATATGAATAAGAAGTTATAATGAAGGTATTTGTCGTGGCTGCACTGTACAATATGACTACTGCCACAATACTAATGAATGAGTCAGTTGCGATTAGATTTAATGTAAAGAGACTCACCTCTGAAGTATAAGCATTTCTCTCCCTCTACTGCGTCCCTAACGCATCAGATTTTCAATTTGTTTAATCGTTGTATTATTATGGTAGATAACGTCCTTATACACCCAAGAGCAATATCTCCGATAAACACAAAAGGTTGGTATTTTCTTGTATTGAATTCATTATGTCAACATGGTAGGCTATAGGCTGCTAAAAGCTTGCATCAACAGCTTAGCACGCAATCGCACACAAGCTAGAGATACATAATACTTGTTCTTAATTAACAATATGAAATCTAATTAATAATAAAAAACAAGTATCAAATAATTACACCATATTTTCCAGACTCAAGCGTGCACCGGTATTTAAGCCGCACACACTAAAGTTTAGAAGAACTAAATACACTATATTGCCAAAAGTATTCGACCACCTGACTTGACTCACATATGAACTTGAAGTGCCATCCCATTCCTAACCCATAGGGTTCAATATGATGCCGGTCCACCTTTTGCAGCTATTACAGCTTCAACTGTTCTGGGAAGGCTGTCCACAAGGTTGCGGAGTGCGTTTATAGGAATTTTCGACCATTCTTCCAAAAGCGCATTGGTGAGGTCACACATTCACGTTGGACGAGAAGGCCTGGCTCTCAGTCTCCGTTCTAATTCATCGCAAAGGTGTTCTATCGGGTTCAGGTCAGGACTCTGTGCAGGTCAGTCAAGTTCATTCACACCAGACTCTGTCATCCATGTCTTTATGGACCTTGCTTTGTGCACTGGTGCACAGTCATGTTGGAAGAGGAAGGGGCCCGCTCCAAACTGTTCCCACAAGGTTGGGAGCATGGAATTATCCAAAATGTTTTCGTATCCTGGAGCATTCAAAGTTCCTTTCACAGAAACTAAGGGGCCAAGCCCAACTCCTGAAAAACAACCCCACACCATAATTCCTGCTCCCCCAAATTTTAACACTCGGCACAATGCAGTCCGAAATGTCATCATCATCATCATTGGCGATCACTCGACGCGAGTATGATAGTCCTCCTGTTGGTGAGTCTAGTCATCTGTGGGTCCTCAGGTGGCTGTGGAGGCCAATCCGTGATCCACAGACTCTATTGCAGTGGGGGCATATGTGCGTGATTGTCGTGGTAGTAGTGGTGGTTGTGGTGGTGGTCTGAGGAGCTGTTTTGGTAGTGGATCTCTCCTTTCTTTGTTGCCTCTTGGTTTCCGCGGCACGGTGGAGGTCCTTTTCTAACCGTGCTGTGCCTTCATGGACCATCCTGCTCCACAAAACCCTCTGGTGGGCAGTCTCCTCCCAGGTGTTGAGGTTGAAGCAGCATTTCCTCAGATGGATTTTGAGGTTATCTTTATACCGCTTCTTCTGCCCCCCTTGGGTGCGTTGTCCTTCCGTCAGTTGTCCGTACAACATCTGTTTTGGAAGGCGACTGTCTGGCATGCGAATTACATGGCCTGTCCATCGCAGCTGGTGCCGACTGACAGTTGTAGTGATACTGGGCATGTTAGCTTCCTTCAGAACACTAATGTTGGTACGCCTATCTTCCCAGCTGATCCTGAGGATCTTGCGGAGACATCGCTGGTGGTACTGCTCCAGAGCCTTCAGGTGTCTGCTGTAGGTGGTCCAACTATCAGCCCCATAGAGCAGAGTGGGCAGAACTACAGCTTGATATACAAGAAGCTTGATGTTGGTCTGGATGACCCGATTCTCAAAAACTATTTTCTTGAGCTTAGCAAAAGCTGCGCTGGCACAACCAATGCGGTGGTGGATCTCGGCATCGATGACAGCTCTCTTTGAAAGAAGACTGCCAAGATAAGCGAAATACTCCACGTTTTCCAAGATGTTGTTGTCCACATAAATTGTGGGGGGTTGGGAGGGTGTGTCAGGGGCCGGTTGGTACAGGATCTGAGTCTTCTTTATGTTGATGTCAAGTCCCAGGAGTCGGTACGCTCTGGCAAAAGCATCCATGATGTTCTGGAGGTCCAACTCAGAATGAGCAACTAGAGCATTGTCATCTGCGTACTGAAGCTCTGTAATGGAGGATATAAGCACCTTGCTTTTTGCCCTTAACCTCCTCAGGTTGAAGAGCCCGCCGTCTGTCCGGTATATGAACTGGACTCCCTCAGGCAGGTTTTGACTGGTGAGGTGAAGTATGGCTGAGATGTAGATAGCAAACAGGGTTGATGCGATGATGCAGCCCTGCTTGACACCAGTGTCAACTTTGAAGGGAGCCGTTTCAGAGCCGCCATTTCCAACTACCACTGCGGTCATGTCGTCATGCAACAGACGCAAGACCTTCAAATACTTGTCTGGGCATCCGATCTTGGAGAGGGCACCCCAGAGGGCAGTTCTGTTCACAGAATCAAAGGCCTTTGTAAGGTCAATGAAAGCCATGTATAGTGGCAGGTGTTGTTCCCGACATTTCTCTTGCAGTTGACGAACTGCAAAAATCATGTCCGATGTTCCCCTAGCTGGACGAAAGCCACACTGGGACAGTCCGAAATGTACCGTTCTCCTGGCAACCTCCAAAAACAGACTCGTCCATGAGATTGCCAGATGGAAAAGCGTGATTCATCACTCCAGAGAACAATGTGCTTTAGTAATTGGCTATTGTCTATGGCCGTGAACCAAGTCAGAACACTGGATGCTACTACAGAAAAAAAATCAAAATAAATTCTCAGATTAATTAGAATTGTGAGCCAAGTCTCATTCACTAGATACAAACAGTTCATGTAAACTTTTCAACTATTTAAGATTATCAGTCAAATGCTTACAATTGTGTGTATAAACACAATTGTAGGCTGGTGTGCCGTTGGAGATGATGTAATTTCACCTAATTTTGTTAAAAATATTTTTTGCAAAGCAGTAATTATAACCCGCAAATAATGTGCCGTTGTTGAGTGTCTGTACTGTCTAGAGCTCGGCAGAGTAACCGTGTAATACTCTTCCATATCAGTAGGTGGCAGAAGGTAGCTACCGTATTTTTCGACTATAAGTCGCAGTTTTTTTCATAGTTTGGTCGGGGGTGCGACTTATACTCAGGAGCTACTTATGTGTGAAATTATTAACAGATTACCGTAAAATATCAAATATTATTTAGCTCATTCACGTAATAGACTAGATGTATAAGATTTCATGGGATTTAGCGATTAGGAGTGACAGATTGTTTGGTAAACGTATAGCATGTTCTATATGTTATAGTTATTTGAATGACTCTTTCCAAAATATGTTACGTTAACATACCAGGCACGTTCTCAGTTGGTTATTTATGCGTCATATAACGTACACTTATTCAGCCTGTTGTTCACTATTCTTTATTTTAAATTGCCTTTCAAATGTCTATTCTTGGTGTTGGGTTTTATCAAATAATTTTCCCCCCAAAAATGCGACTTATATATGTTTTTTTCCTTCTTTATTATGCATTTTCGGCCGGTGCGACTTATACTTCGGAGCGACTTATACTCCGAAAAATACGGTAATTACTTTGTAGATGTCGGGAACACAGTTTGTCGTGATCACAATATGCGGGAGGCAGCGTGTAGGTAAAAAGGTATCTAACGCTTAAACCAAAAATAAACAAAAGACGAGTGCCGCTAAGAAAAGGCATTAAAGCTTAGGGATGGCTATGCAAAACTAAACTAAAACTGAACATGCTGCAAAGTAAACAAAACCAGAATGCTGGACGACAGCAAAGACTTACAGCGTGTGGAGCAGACGGCGTCCACAAAGTATATCCGTACATGACATGACAATCAACAATGTCCCCACAAAGAAGGATAGCGTGCGCACAACTTAAATAGTCTTGATTGCTAAAACAAGGCAGGTGTGGGGAATAGCAGAGGTGGGACCAAGTCATTGTTTTGCAAGTCACAAGTAAGTCTCAAGTCTTTGCCCTCAAGTCCGAGTCAAGTCCCGAGTCAAGACAGGCAAGCCCCGAGTCAAGTCCAAAGTCAAGACTGGAAAGTCTCAAGTCAAGTCCTAAGTCCTGCATTTTGAGTTTCGAGTCCTTTCAAGTCCTTTTAACCACAGACTAATATATTAACACAGATTGTGTATGCTTTCAAACGCTGTATTTATTTATTAAAACAAGTGCATTTTAAATTGCAGGAAAGAAAATTGTGCTGACATTGCACTTTATAATAGCACTATTAACCAGTCATTTTAAACATTAACTCATTCCTTTACAGAACAAACACATTGAAAAATAAAGTGCAAATGTACTTATTTGTACAAAAGTGTTAACATTGAAAAAACATGACATATACGTGAACATAACAAAAAAGTTGTACTTTTTATATGTCAGGGCCCTATGCTGCATTGCATTTGCAAAAGACCAAATTAGCCAAGAGTCTGTCAGTCATTTGTGCACGATGGGGGCGTAGTATGATGCCACCATGGCTGAAAACTCGCTCCACTGGAGCACTGGAGGCAGGCACTGCCAAGACTCTCATGGCCACTCGGAACAGTGAAGGAAGAGTCTTCATGTTCAATGCCCAGAACAAAAGGGGGGAGAGAGTTGTTTTGGGTTGGTGCACTACTTGTAAGTGTATCTTGTGTTTTTTATGTTGATTTAATTAAAAAAAGAGAAGAAAAAAAAAATTATTTCTTGTGCGGCCCGATACCAATCGATCCACGGACCAGTACCGGGCCGCGGCCCGGTGGTTGGGGACCACTGAGGTAAACAACCAACAGTATGTCAGAAAGCTAGCTAAAACGGTACACATATTCATAATATAGTATACATTTTAACTGACCTTTATTTGACTATTTTTGTCTTTTTTTAGGTGGCTAAAATACGCGGTGCTGCTGACCGCCGTCTAACGTTACGTGTGATATATTGACTAACGTAACCCTGCTTAAAAAAAATCACTGAACAAAAAGTATGAATAAGGTAGTGAACTGCAACAGATTCCCATGTTTGCAATAACGTTATAACGTTAGCAGTGAGTTTACAGCCTCACTGATTTAACTACACAGCAAATAAAAGTCACGTTACTTAGCCAATAAACGTTATCTTACATTCAAAACTTACCGTTCTTTGTGCAACTTCAAATGCCGGACGAAGTTGGAAGTTGTTTCCTCTCCATCAGTAATTTTCGAACCGCATGTGTTGCATACTGCAAACCGTTTTGTGTTGACCACCTCGTAATTTTTATACCCAAACAAAATTATTTTAGGTATCATTTTTTGTTCACTGGCGTGTGGTTTGGACATGTCTTCTTCCTTGGTTGTCCTGCAATTTGATTGGATGAATGCTGTGTGATGAAAACAAAGTAGATCTAATTTGATTGGCTGTTGTACTGAGACCACACCAGCTGACACACGCAACGCTGATAGACAAGTACACAATGAAAAATACGGAGCGCTCCCGAATAACTTTTTCATCTTTGGGTTTTGGGGAAAGTAGCAAGTCATGTCAAGTCATGTCAATTCAAAAGGCTCAAGTCCAAGTGAAGTCACAAGTCATTGATGTTAAAGTCTAAGTCGAGTTGCAAGTCTTTTTACATTTTGTCAAGTCGAGTCTAAAGTCATCAAATTCATGACTCGAGTCTGACTCGAGTCCAAGTCATGTGACTCGAGTCCACACCTCTGGGGAATAGCGTTCAAGGAAGACATGAAACTGCTACAGGAAAATACCAACAAAAACAGAAAAAGTCACTGAAATAGGAGCGCAAGACAAGAACTAAATCACGACACACAGGAAAACGTCAAAAACCTCAAAATAAGTCACAACGTGATTTGACAGGTGGTGACAGTACACTTACTTTGAGACAAGAGTTATAGTGAAGCATGGTTGGTTATGGTTTAAAGTCATATCCAACAATTGCGAAAACGACTTTTTATTGTCAATATCGGCTGCCGACTTTCATTTTTGAATGATTTCTGCTGGCTGTGTGTAAAACAAGAGTATGTATGATTCGTGCTCATATCGTATCGGATCAATAATGACCAATACCGGTATCGTATCAGTTCAGACAGCAACAGATTGAGTCAACATAAGGTGTGTTGCAGGCTCCAGTGCTGTGTTACCGGGTAGAATACCCACATGTGCACTCCATAAACATGTGTCTGACTCGCTTGACAAATTGCTGACAGCCCGCATTTACATTTCAGATGGATCATACACGGTTAACTTGAAGAGCGCACGCGTCTGGCTACATGAGACGCTGCGGTGCCTTCTCACTCTGCACAATGTTATCGCTGCTGTGCAAGGATAACGCCGCAGGGTATGAAACGTGCATGCGTGGGCGTAAGGGAAGTGAGAGGACAGATTTGACAATCAGTGCACTCAAATATTAGCCAGTTCCATCAAAAGGATCCCCGTTAATAACGCACATTGTCAAAGGACCTCCGGTGACGGATGTTCACGCGAGAAAATAATTAGGAAACCCATCAAGGAGGCATAAAATAGATTAAAAATGTGCTGCCACTATATTAGAGGACAAAAAGTACCTCACAAAAGTCAGTACATCCCTCACATTTCAGTAATGTTTCATTTAGGGATAATGCTATACAGGTAGATGTCATGATACCACATTGACAGTTTCGACTTTTTTTGACGGGTTTGCCTGTGCTCTGTATACTTTACTGTCCTGGTGTTCCTATTTTGATCACACCTGTTTTCCATTAGTTATTTTAGCATACCGAATACGCACTATAAGGCGCACCTTCAATGAATGGCCTATTTTAAAACTTTGTTCATATATAAGGCGCACCGCATTATAAGGCGCATAGAATAGACGCTACAGTAGAGGCCGGGGTTACTTTATGCATTCCGTAGTTGCGAGACCTGTTGTGGCTCAATATTGGTCCATATATAAGGCGCACTGTCAGCTTTTGAGAAAATTGGAGGTTTTTAGGTGCGCCTTATAGTGCGGAAAATACGGTATTTACTTTCCTTGCCTTGTGTCTATGAATGTTCTCACTCATCCAGGTCATTGTCATCTCAGGGAATTCAATCGATCGCAATTGGACTGCCTGGTTTGTCTAGGACAGGGGTCGGCAACCCGCGGGCGGCTCTTTAGCGCCGCCCTAGTGGCTCTCTGGAGCTTTTTAAAAAATGTATGAAAAATGGAAAAAGATGAGGGGGGAAAAATATATTTTTTGTTTTAATATGGTTTCTATAGGAGGACAAACATAACACAAACCTCCCTAATTGTTATAAAGCACACTGTTTATATTAAACATGCTTCACTGATTCGAGTATTTGGTGAGCGCCGTTTTGTCCTACTAATTTTGGCGGTCCTTGAACTCACCGTAGTTTGTTTACATGTATAACTTTCTCCGACTTTCTAGGACGTGTTTTATGCCACTTCTTTTTCTGTCTCATTTTGTCCACCAAACCTTTAACGTTGTGCATGAATGCGCAAAGGTGAGTTTTGCTGATGTTATTGACTTGTCTGGAGTGCTAATCGGGCATATTTGGTCACTGCATGACTGCAAGCTAATCGATGCTAACATGCTATTTAGGCTAGCTATATGTACATATTGCATCATTATGCCTCATTTGTAGCTATATTTGAGCTCATTTAGTTTCCTTTAAATCCTCTTAATTATATTTATATCTCATGACACACTATCTGTATGTAATATGGCTTTTAATTTTTTGCGGCTCCAGACAGATTTGTTTTTGTATTTTTGGCCCAGTATGGCTCTTTCAACATTTTGGGTTGCCGACCCCTGGTCTAGGAAGACGTTTCGCCGCTCATCCGAGTAGGCTTCACCGGTTCGTGCTCATAGACTTAGATTGAATTGATTGAATGCCCTGAGATTTCCTTGCCTTGTTTTTCCCCCTAGTAAAAAGGTATTTTACCTGCACTTAACCTTCCTTACTCTGCATCCTGTGGTCCAGACTAACAACGCCCTTCAGAGAACGTAACAATAGAATTGATATACTTTAGAACAGGGGTTCTTAACGTTTTTAATCTTGGGACCCAACTTTTCCACTACAGACGGGGCTGATCTTAGTAATCTTACTCTTGATTTTAATCGTATTCTACAATTATATGTAACCTACTTAACAGTTTAACAGGATAAACCTTGTCAAATGATGGTCAATGGTTAAGAAACACTGCTTTAGAGTAGTCAGTGTACAGCTTGCATAGCAGTATATAATTATGATGCACTGAAAATAACTTCTTTATTTTCAATACGTCTGGCAATACAAGTGAATGCCATTATACTGTACAAAACTCAAAACCAGAGAAGTTGGCACGTTGTGTAAATCGTGAATAGAAACCTTGGTTTTCGGCCTTGCCGTTTACCTGCAGTGGTTTCTCCAGATTCTCTGAACCTTTTGATGATATTAGATGGTGGAATCTCGAAATTCCTTCCAATAGCTGGTTGAGAAATGTTGTTCTTAAACTGTTGGATAATTTGCCCAGGCATTTGTTGACAAAGTGGTGACCCTCGCCCCATCCTTGTTTGTGAATGACTGAGCATTCCATGGAAGCAGCTTTTTATAACCAATCATGGCACCCACCTGTTCCCAATTAGCCTGTTCCAAATAAGTGTTTGATGAGCATTCCTCAACTTTCTCAGTCTTTTCTTGCCACTTGCGCCAGCTTTTTTGAAACATGTTGCAGGCATCAAATTCCAAATGAGCTAATATTTGAAAAAAAAAAAAAAAATTTACCAGTTGGAACTAGAGATGTCCGATAATATCGGCCGATAAATGCGTTAAAATGTAATATCGGAAATGATCGGTATCGGGTTTTTTTTATTATCGGTATCGTTTTTTTTTTTAATTAAACAACATAAAAACACAAGATACACTTACAATTAGTGCACCAACCCAAAAAACCTCCCTCCCCCATTTACACTCATTCACACAAAAGGGTTGTTTCTTTCTGTTATTAATATTTCTGGTTCCTACATTATATATCAATATATATCAATAATGCAAGGGATTAGAGATGCGCGGATAGGCAATTTATTTCATCCGCAACCGCGTCAGAAAGTCGTCAACCATCCGCCATCCACCCGATGTAACGTTTGATCAGAACTGCACCCGCCCGCCATCCGCCCGTTGTTATATATCTAATATTAATTAAAAAAAAAAAAAGGGTGAAAACTACGCGAATTGCACCTTGTGCAGACAAGATTTTTCGATCGGACACGGAGGAATTAGCGATGTAAAAGACCACGTTGGGACAAAAAAACACAAGTCTAATGCCGTTGCTAGCGATACAAGTGGAAAACTTTCAACGTTTTTCGTCGCCCAAACAGATTCTTTGGATGTGATAAATGCCGAAGTTTTATTTACGGAGGCAATAATTGAGCATGGACTTCCAATCGCACTGGCTGATCACATGGGACAGTTAATAATGTAATGCAACCTTTAAAAATCATTACGCGGTGATCGCGATCCCAAAAATAAACTTTTCTTGCATGATAATATCCAGAAAAATTCGCTTTATATTACTATAGAGTCCTTTTAACGAATGAGTTTGATGGTTTATCACAAACCTTAAATGAAATTCCATGGCCACCGTCCTGCTCTCTATATCAACCAGGGTGAGCCCCACCCCTTTCGTGAGCGCACTGCGCGCGGAGTGACCCCTGTTACGCGCCCCCGGCAACAGGGGTGGCAAGCAGGTAAGCTGCGCGGGCGGAGCGCGCGGAGTGACCCATGTTACGAGCCCCCGGCCACGGGGGTGGCGGGCAGGTAAGCTGCTTACCTGCTGCGCGTGACGCCGGCCGCGGCGAAAGCGGACGAGGCGGGGTGTCGGTGCGGTGGGCGCGTAGTGACCCTGGACGTGCGTCGGGCCCTTCTCGCGGATCGCCTCAGCTACGGCTCCCGGTGGGGCCCTCTCGGGGGAAGGGGCCTCGGTCCCGGACCCCGGCGAGGCGTCCCTTCTCCGCTCCGTAAAAGTGTCCATCTCTTTTCTTTTTTTTTCTTCTGTTGTGGCATATGCAGCAGGTGCCTGTTCGTTTTTCGTATGTGGGTAACAACATTTAACTATGTATATATATTTCCGAATTGGTTTAACTGCCACCCACAAAAAAAAAAAAAAAAAAAAAAAAAAAATCTAATTAATCCGCCCGACCCGACCCGCGAGCGGATAAAATCTTATTTTTTTAAATTTCATCCGCCCGATCCGCGGATAATCCGCGGACTCCGCGGTTGTGTCCGCAAACCGCGCATCTCTACAAGGGATACAGTCCGTAAGCACACATGATTATGCGTGCTGCTGGTCCACTAATAGTACTAACCTTTAACAGTTAATTTTACTCATTTTCATTCATTACTAGTTTCTATGTAACTGTTTTTATATTGTTTTACTTTCTTTCTTTCGGGGCGGTATAGCTCGGTTGGTAGAGCGGCCGTGCCAGCAACTTGAGGGTTGCAGGTTCGATCCCCGCTTCCGCCATCCTAGTCACTGCCGTAGCGTCCTTGGGCAAGACACTTTACCCACCTGCTCCCAGTGCCACCCACACTGGTTTAAAAGTAACTTAGATATTGGGTTTCACAATGTAAAGCGCTTTGAGTCACTTTAGAAAAAGCGCTATATAAATGTAACTCACTTCACACTTCACTTTTTTATTCAAGAAAATGTTTTTAATTTATTTATCTTATTTTATGAATTTTTTTAAAAATGTACCTTATCTTCACCATACCTGGTTGTCCAAATTAGGCATAATAATGTGTTAATTCCACGACTGCATATATCGGTTGATATCGGTATCGGTAATTAAAGAGTTGGACAATATCGGAATATCGGATATCGGCAAAAAGTCATTATCGGACATCCCTAGTTGGAACATTAAATATCTTGTCTTTGCAGTCTATTCAATTGAACATAAGTTGAAAAGGATTTGCAAATCATTGTATTCTGTTTTTATTTACGATTTACACAACGTGCCAACTTCACTGGTTTTGGGTTTTGTAATAATTTTTTGCTTAAAGTCGAGCATGTTGGTGGTAGCATTTAAGTCTGGGGCTGCATGAGTGCTGCCGTCACTGGGGCGTAGCGGTCCATTGAGGGAAACACTAATTCCAAAATGTACTGTGAAACAGAGCAGACATGGACTACTCCAAGCATACTTGCCAACCCTCCCGGATCTTCCGGGAGACTCCCGAAATTCAGCGCCTCTCCCGAAAACCTCCCGGGGCAAATTTTTTCCCGAAAATCTCCCAAAATTCAGGCGGAACTGGAGGCGGCGAATGATGGAGGGCGAGTTCTTGGTTTCTTATGTGGGTTTATTGTTAGGCAGTTTCATTAACGTCCTCCCAGCGCGGCAACAACACACAACAACAGCAGTCACGTTTTCGTCTACCGTAAAGCAGTTTGTCTGCCGTAAACAGCAATGTTGTGACACTCTTAAACAGGACAATACTGCCATCTACTGTACATGCATATGTGACAATAACATCTAGGGCTTTTAGAGAGCGCAGTGCACAACTGCGCACACAACAAGGAGACGGAGCAGAAGAACGGGGAAAATACAGCTGTGGCGACGCCGACGACGAGTAAGATGAAGAAATACGATTGTAAGTTCCAAGCCGCAGCTGCGATTGGACCTGGATAGCCTCCGGGAAGAAGTAGTGGACTACCAAGTGCTTGGCAGTGAAGATCTTCCTCAGGAAGCAAAGATTGACCGGTTTTGGGCCATGCTAGGGAGAGATGGAAGATTCCAGACTCTAGTGCATTTGATGAAAGCACTTTTGTGCGTGCCACACAGCAATGCATCATCAGAGAGGGTGTTCAGCATGGTTAGAAAAATAGTGACAGAGAATAGAACAAGGATGGGCAATTCAACCCTTAACTCAACAATGAGTGAGTGTTGTGTGTGTGTATATGTGAAAATAAATTATATATATATATATATATATATATAAAATAAAATAAATATATATATATATAGCTAGAATTCACTGAAAGTCAAGTATTTCTTATATATATATATATATATATATATATATATATATATATATATAAGAAATACTTGACTTTCAGTGATATATATATACACACATATATATATATATATATATATGTGTGTACAGATATATATATATATATATATATATATATATATATATATATATATATATATATATATATATATATATATATATATATACATACATACATACATACAGGTAAAAGCCAGTAAATTAGAATATTTTGAAAAACTTGATTTATTTCAGTAATTGCATTCAAAAGGTGTAACTTGTACATTATTTTTATTCATTGCACACAGACTGATGCATTCAAATGTTTATTTCATTTAATTTTGATGATTTGAAGTGGCAACAAATGAAAATCCAAAATTCCGTGTGTCACAAAATTAGAATATTACTTAAGGCTAATACAAAAAAGGGATTTTTAGAAATGTTGGCCAACTGAAAAGTATGAAAATGAAAAATATGAGCATGTACAATACTCAATACTTGGTTGGAGCTCCTTTTGCCTCAATTACTGCGTTAATGCGGAGTGGCATGGAGTCGATGAGTTTCTGGCACTGCTCAGGTGTTATGAGAGCCCAGGTTGCTCTGATAGTGGCCTTCAACTCTTCTGCGTTTTTGGGTCTGGCATTCTGCATCTTCCTTTTCACAATACCCCACAGATTTTCTATGGGGCTAAGGTCAGGGGAGTTGGCGGGCCAATTTAGAACAGAAATACCATGGTCCGTAAACCAGGCACGGGTAGATTTTGCGCTGTGTGCAGGCGCCAAGTCCTGTTGGAACTTGAAATCTCCATCTCCATAGAGCAGGTCAGCAGCAGGAAGCATTAAGTGCTCTAAAACTTGCTGGTAGACGGCTGCGTTGACCCTGGATCTCAGGAAACAGAGTGGACCGACACCAGCAGATGACATGGCACCCCAAACCATCACTGATGGTGGAAACTTTACACTAGACTTCAGGCAACGTGGATCCTGTGCCTCTCCTGTCTTCCTCCAGACTCTGGGACCTCGATTTCCAAAGGAAATGCAAAATTTGCTTTCGTCAGAAAACATGACTTTGGACCACTCAGCAGCAGTCCAGCTGGTGTCGGTCCACTCTGTTTCCTGAGATCCAGGGTCAACGCAGCCGTCTACCAGCAAGTTTTAGAGCACTTCATGCTTCCTGCTGCTGACCTGCTCTATGGAAGATGCAGAATGCCAGACCCAAAAACGCAGAAGAGTTGAAGGCCACTATCAGAGCAACCTGGGCTCTCATAACACCTGAGCAGTGCCAGAAACTCATCGACTCCATGCCACGCCGCATTAACGCAGTAATTGAGGCAAAAGGAGCTCCAACCAAGTATTGAGTATTGTACATGCTCATATTTTTCATTTTCATACTTTTCAGTTGGCCAACATTTCTAAAAATCCCTTTTTTGTATTAGCCTTAAGTAATATTCTAATTTTGTGACACACGGAATTTTGGATTTTCATTTGTTGCCACTTCAAATCATCCATCCATCCATCCATTTTCTACCGCTTATTCCCTTTTGGGGTCGCGGGGGGCGCTGGAGCCTATCTCAGCTACAATCGGGCGGAAGCCGGCGTACACCCTGGACAAGTCGCCACCTCATCAAAATTAAATGAAATAAACATTTGAATGCATCAGTCTGTGTGCAATGAATAAATATAATGTACAAGTTACACCTTTTGAATGCAATTACTGAAATAAATCAAGTTTTTCAAAATATTCTAATTTACTGGCTTTTACCTGTATATATATATATGAAATACTTGACTTGGTGAATTCTAGCTGTAAATATACTCCTTCCCTCTTAACCACGGCCCCAACCACGCCCCCACCTCTCACCCCCCACCTCCCGAAATCGGAGGTCTCAAGGTTGGCAAGTATGACTCCAAGTTGTATATAAGTCTCAAGTGTACTCTTTTTTTCTTAGCCCAGGTGAGACGCTTTTCGCACTGTTTCTTGGTCAACAGTGGCTTGACACGAGGTATGCGGCAGTTGAAACCCATGTCTTTCAAGCGTCTCTTGGTGGTGGATCTTGAAGCACTGACTCCAGCAGCTGTCCACTCCTTCTGAATCTCCCCCACATTTTTGAATTGGTTTTTTTCCACAATCTTGACCAGGGCGCGGTGATCCCTATCGCTTGTACACTTTTTCTGACCACAGTTTTTCCTTCCCTTTGCCTCTCCATTAATGTGTTTGGACACAGAGCTCTGAGAACAGCCAGCCTCTTCAGCAATAACCTTTTGTGTCTTTCCCTCCTTGTGCAATGTGTCGATGGTTGCCTTTTGGACAGCTGTCAAATCTGAAGTCTTCCCCATGTTTGTGTAGGCTTCAGAACTGGACTGAGAAACCATTTAAAGCCCTTTGCAGGTGTTTTGAGTTAATCAGCTGATTAGTTTGTGGCACCAGGTGTCTTCAAAATTTAACCCTTACACAATATTCTAATTTTGTGACACACGGAATTTTGGATTTTCATTTGTTGCCACTTCAAATCATCAAAATCAAATGAAATAAACATTTGAATGCATCAGTCTGTGTGCAATGAATAAATATAATGTACAAGTTACACCTTTTGAATGCAATTACTGAAATAAATCAAGTTTTTCAAAATATTCTAATTTACTGGCTTTTACCTGTATAGTATTGTCCATTGAAAAGATACTTTCTGAAATGTGTATTTTAGTGTGTCTGTCATTGCAAAGATCCTCAGGTTCTCTGGCTCTTCCCTATCCTTTAAAATAGGTGCTTGGTATTCAGAAACAAGCAGCTCAACTGTCAGCTTTACACATATGCTTTTTAAAAGGCATCATTTTAGTCATTAAAGTCTAGACTGAGTCAATTTGTTAATCCATCAAGATGGAGCGAGCGCAGAAACCATTATAAAAACACTTCATCCAGCGCTGCCCTTAAGAGGGTAATTCTCTTCTGCAGCTTTCAGTGAGCTGAAAATGAGGAGCCTGGACAGTGAACATAATTCACAAATAACCTTTGGGTATATATTTCTCAAAATCCCTTCCAGCGTGTACTCACCCCCTATACACACCCACCCACAGTGACAAGTCATACCGGAGGGGGTCTGACCTTGTGCTCGCCATGGGAATTCTGTTGTATTAACGCCACAGTGTTTGCCTCAAAAATATGACAGCTAAGGTCACTCGGTTAGAGGCGGCAGAAGAAAGGCTTTATTAAAAGGCCACATCCCCCAGTTATATATCAAAAGTATAGGGGGATTAGATAGGTCCAGGTGGTCTTGGACACTGTCATCTTACCTCGTCTTCGGAGATGGCTATGATGAGCGACCAGATCTTTCCTCACTCTGTTCATAAACACTTTGCAACGGACAATGACTGAATCTACAGGTTGGGCTTCTGTGGTGAAGAAATATTGACATGAATTATCTTTTTTTTTTATGTGCCTGAAATGACTTAAATATTAGTATGGAGGAGTTACCAGTTTTGAACGTTATCATTTTAGTATGAGATAACAAGACTGTTACTGTTACACATACACAAGTTACTACTTTGTTAATAGGACAAACACTTTTTTTAACAGGAATTTATGCTCATTTCAAAATCATACATCTGCTTTGAAAACAACACCGAATGATAAAGTCTCTCATTGATATAATGTTGGGGTCTGATTTGGTAGCTGTGTCAAATTGTGTAAGACTTTTCATATTCGATATCACTGTATCTTATTAACACTATATTGCCAAAAGTATTTGACCACCTGCCTTGACTCACATATGAACTTGAAGTGTCATCCCTTTCCTAACCCATAGGGTTCAATATGATGTCAGTCCACCTTTTGCAGCTACTACAGTTTCAACTCTTCTGGGAAGGCTGTCCACAAGGTTGCGGAGTGTGTTTATAGGAATTTTCGACCATTCTTCCAAAAGCGCATTGGTGAGGTCACACACTGATGTTGGTCGAGAAGGCCTAGTTCTCAGTCTTCGTTCTAATTCATAGCAAAGGTGTTCTATCGGGTTCAGGTCAGGACTCTGTGCAGGCCAGTCAAGTTAATCCACACCAGACTCTGTCATCCATGTCTTTATGGACCTTGCTTTGTGCACTGGTGCACAGTCATGTTGGAAGAGGAAGGGGCCCGCTCCAAACTGGAGCATGGAATTGTCCAAAATGTTTTGGTATCCTGGAGCATTCAAAGTCCCTTTCACTGGAACTAAGGGGCCAAGCCCAACTCCTGAAAAACAACCCCACACCATAATTCCTCCTCCACAAAATTTCACACAATGCAGTCCGAAATGTACCGTGCTCCTGGCAACCTCCAAACCCAAACTCGTCCGTCAGATTGCCAGATGGAAAAGCGTGATTCATCACTCCACTGCTCTGGAGTCCAGCGGCGACATGCTTTACACCACTGCATCCGACGCTTTGCATCGGACTTGGTGATGTATGGCTTAGATGCAGCTGCTCGGCCATGGAAACCCATTCCATGAAGCTCTCTGCGTACTGTACGTGGGCTAATTGGAAGGTCACATGAAGTTTGGAGCTCTGTAGCAACTGACTGTGCAGAAAGTCGGTGACCTCTTTGCACTATGCGCTTCAGCATCCGCTGACCCCTCTCTGTCAGTTTACGTGGCCTACCACTTGGTGGCTGAGTTGCTGTTGTTCCCAAACTCTTCCATATTCTTATAATAAAGCGGCCTCTTGACTTTGGAATATTTAGGAGCGAGGACATTTCACGACTAGATTTGTTGCACAGGTGGCATCCTATGACAGTTCCACACTGGAAATCACTGAGAGCAGCCCATTCTTTCACAAATGTTTGTAGAAACATGCCTAAGTGCTTGATTTTATACACCTGTGGCCGGGCCAAGTGATTAGCACACCTGATTCTGATCATTTGCAAGGGTAGCCAAATACTTTTGGCAATATAGTGTATATTTACTGAATAACCCGAAACAACAACACATTTAGTCAAGTATTCTCCGAGTACGGTACCACACTTTGAAAAGCACCCCAAATGTACTAGATTTAGTATTTAACAGAATACGTTACAAGCACATTTTCTATTCGGGCTCCAGTACTATGGAATGCCCTCCCGGTAACAATTAGAGATGCTACCTCAGTAGAAGCATTTAAGTCCCATCTTAAAACTCATTTGTATACTCTAGCCTTTAAATAGCCCCCCTGTTAGACCAGTTGATCTGCCGTTTCTTTTCTTTTCTCCTCTGCTCCCCTTTTCCTTGAGGGGGGGGGGGGGGGGGGGGGGGCACAGGTCCGGTGGCCATGGATGAAGTGCTGGCTGTCCAGAGTCGGGACCCGGGGTGGACCGCTCGCCTGTGCATCGGCTGGGAACATCTCTACGCTGCTGACCCGTCTCCGCTCGGGATGGTGTCCTGCTGGCCCCACTATGGACTGGACTCTTACTATTATGTTGGATCCACTATGGACTGGACTCTCACAATATTATGTCAGACCCACTCGACATCCATTGCTTTCGGTCTCCCCTAGAGGGGGGGGGGGTTACCCACATATGCGGTCCTCTCCAAGGTTTCTCATAGTCATTCACATCGACGTCCCACTGGGGTGAGTTTTTCCTTGCCCGTATGTGGGCTTTGTACCGAGGATGTCGTTGTGGCTTGTGCAGCCCTTTGAGACACTTGTGATTTAGGGCTATATAAATAAAGATTGATTGATTGATTGATTGATTGCAAATATGTCATGCGGGGTGCCAGCATGGAGGTCTGGGAAGAAAAGAGCCCCCCACAGTTAGGGTCCCACACCTGAGCAGCGTCATCAGCTTTGTTTTGCACTGGTGTGAGACTTAAACTGGAGTGGACGGAAAGCTGGCATCCCTCGCGGATCCTGTCACGGCGCGAACGAAGCGACTTCAGCATCGATTACACAAAGAAGCAGCTCTGACCTGAGTGCTCAAATACCTCGAAAAAAAAGCTCAGTAGCTTAATGCAATTCCTATTACTATTACATTACTGTACATTAGGGATACAAGATCGATATTTATCGACTGATAATAGGCATCGATAATTCGGATAATGAAAAAACAATCGATAAAATAGGCAGATAATAATAATAAATGTTTATCATCTTCGTGTGTGTCGTTGGTCTCTCTGTTGTGGCTTGTGCTGCTCCTAAGCTCCTCAAACCCTCCCCTACAGTATGTTGGCATATGTGTGATGTCATGATACAGTACTGCGCGTGGCCCCGGTGTGGGCTATCTTTACCGTTTCAGAAGAAGACATTAACCTGGCTATTAGCAATATTTGACAATCACAAATCAAAAAATAAATGTTAAAGGGGAACATTATCACCAGACCTATGTACCGTATTTTCCGCACTATAAGGCGCACCTAAAAACCACAAATTTTCTCAAAAGCTGACAGTGCGCCTTATAACCCGGTGCGCTTTATATATGGATAAATATTAAGATTCATTTTCATAAAGTTTAGGTCTCGCAACTACGGTAAACAGCCGCCATCTTTTTTCCCCGTAGAAGAAGCGCGCGGTGCATGCTGGGATATGTGACGTTTCATTTCCATTTGTGTGTTTATGTAAAGACCCCAAAATGGCTCCTATTAAGTGTGTTGTCTGTCTAATTATAAATAATGCAGACGAGGCGTGTTAACTGAGTTCTCAACGTTTACTCACAGCGTGCTAACTGCCAGCATACAACGCTTCTCAGGGCTACCGCGCATGCTCGACACTATCGTTGCATGCTGGGTAGTGTAGTTGTTATATTTGCTAGCTCATAACATCACATTGAGAGACACGCTTACGCGCTTAATTCAATACTCGCCGTCATTCCGGGTGGATTGACAAAAGACCTCCAGCCGCTAGATATTGGTGTCAACAGGGCATTCGAAGCTAGACTGCTAACTGCGTGGGAACAGTGGATGACAGAAGGCGAACACACCTTCACTAAGACGAGGAGGCAGCGCCAGACGACGCCAACATCTGCCAGTGGATCGTAAATTTGCCCAACTTTTCACTTCGGACACCGAAGACGAAGGATTTACGAATGAAGAATAACTTCAGAAAGTGAGCGCTATGTTTATTTTGTGTGTTGTGACATTAACGTTCGAGCAACATTATGTTGCTATTGCTCTGCACTATTTTGAATTTTACTATGTTTGTGATTGCACATTTGCGTACATTTTGGGAGTGAACAGAGTTGTTAGAACGCTGGTTTTTAATATATTATTAAAGTTTGACTGACCTATCTGACTGTTTTTTTGACATTCCCTTTAGCGCAGCGTAGGCGCGGCTTATAGTCCGGGGCGGCTTATTGGTGGACAAAGTTATGAAATATGCCATTCATTGAAGGTGCGGCTAATAATCCGGTGCGCCTTATAGTGCGGAAAATACGCACTAAGCGTCAATATATACCTTGATGTTGCAGAAAAAAAAGACCATATATTTTTTTAACCGATTTCCGAACTCTAAATGGGTGAATTTTGGCGAATTAAACGCCTTTCTATTATTCGCTCTCGGAGCGATAACGTCACATCGGGAATCAATCCGCCATTTTCTCAAACACATTACAAACACCGAGTCAAATCAGCTCTGTTATTTTCCGTTTTTTCGACTGTTTTCCGTACCTTGGAGACATCATGCCTCGTCGGTGTGTTGTCGGAGGGTGTAACAACACGAACAGGGACGGATTCAAGTTGCACCAGTGGCCCGAAGATGCGAAAGTGGCAAGAAATTGGACGTTTGTTCCGCACACTTTACCGACGAAAGCTACGCTACGACAGAGATGGCAAGAATGTGTGGATATCCTGCGACACTCAAAGCAGATGCATTTCCAACGATAAAGTCAAAGAAATCTGCCGCCAGACCCCCATTGAATCTGCCGGAGTGTGTGTGCAATTCAGGGACAAAGGGCCTCGGTAGCACGGCAAGCAATGGCGGCAGTTTGTTCCCGCAGACGAGCGAGCTAAACCCCCTGGATGTCTTGGCTCACACCGTCCCTTATGCCACCGAAGATGATCAAGAGAAGAATATCGATCCTAGCTTCCCTGGCCTGCTGACATCAACTCCAAAACTGGACAGATCAGCTTTCAGGAAAAGAGAGCGAATAAGGGTATGTCTACAGAATATATTAATTGATGAAAATTGGGCTGTCTGCACTCTCAAAGTGCATGTTGTTGCCAAATGTATTTCATATGCTGTAAACCTAGTTCATAGTTGTTAGTTTCCTTTAATGCCAATCAAACACATACCAATCGTTGGTTAGAAGGCGATCGCCGAATTCGTCCTCGCTTTCTCCCGTGTCGATGGCTGTCGTGTCGTTTTCGTCGGTTTCGCTTGCATACGGTTCAAACCGATATGGCTCAATAGCTTCAGTTTCTTCTTCAATTTCGTTTTCGCTACCTGCCTCCACACTACAACCATCCGTTTCAATACATGCGTAATCTGTTGAATCGCTTAAGCCGCTGAAATCCGAGTCTGAATCTGAGCTAATGTCGCTATAGCTTGCTGTTCTACGCGCCATGTTTGTTTGTGTTGGCATCACTATGTGACGTCACAGGAAAATGGACGGGTGTATATAACGATGGTTAAAATCAGGCATTAGGGATATTGCGTGATGGGTAAAATTTTGAAAAAAAACTTAGAAAAATAAAATAAGCCACTGGGAACTGATTTTTAATGGTTTTAACCCTTCTGAAATTGTGATAATGTTCCCCTTTAACAAATCCAATGAGTCACCTTAAAATGTACATTCGTAGAAACGGTACAAAGCTGCCTGTGCCGTTAAGCCAAGACTTAGCGTGAATAGCGGCGATTGCAGTAAACGTAAAGCCACAGGACTGATGAAAAAGCATTTGATAAGAACAGTTTGAAAAAAAAGACCTTAGAGGGAAAGCACTTGATGACAAAATGAGTAGTTGGCTATGTTTAACTTCACAGTTCATCTGGAGGCACACGCTTGAAGGGAAACTGCACTTTTTTTGGGAATTTTGCCTATCATTCACAATCATAATGAAAGACATGACGTGTTTTACTTTGGATGCATTCTAAATATTAAATCAATGCGATCAAAAATCTGCTTACAACGGAGAGTATGGAAGCCGCACTATTCTGCCTATAAAGCCCTTAAAAAAACATCCAAACACCTCCATTAAGGTTTTATATACATGTAGTAAGTATGTAACATACTTGCCAACCTTGAGACCTTCAAATTCAGGAGATTTTTTATTTATTTATTTTTGGGGGGCGGGGGGGGGAGTATATTTATAGCTAGAATTCACTGAAAGTCAAGTATTTCTTATATATGTATATATATAAATAAAATAAATACTTGACTTTCAGTGAATTCTAGCTATTTGTATATGTATTTTATTATATATATATATATATATATATATATATATATATATATATATATATATATATATATATATATGTATGTGTGGGAAAAAATCACAAGACTATTTCATCTCTACAGGCCTGTTTCATGAGGGGGGGTACCCTCAATCGTCAGGAGATTTTAATGGGAGCATTCGCATACCATGGTTTATATAGGGCACAGAGTGGGTGGGTACAGGCTGGCCTAGGGGCGTGGTGATTGGCTCATGTGTTACCTAGGAGGTGTTTCCGTCTATGGCGGCATGCTGTTACAATTTCGCTGCGCTTGTTGAGGGATGACAGGTCTGGACGGTAAATAATAAACAGTTTCTCTTTCAAGCATAGGTTGCATCTTTTATTACCACTATTGTAAGGTGTGCTGGATGTAAGAATTTGCCATGTTATTGAATATTCAACATTATTGTCTTTGAGGTCCCAAATGTGTTTGCTGAGTTCTGTGGTATTTCGCAGGTTTTTGTTCCTGAAAGAAGCCTTGTGATTGTTCCATCTGGTTTTGAATTCTCCCTCGGTTAATCCTACATATGTGTCGGATGTGTTAATGTCCTTGCGTATTACCTTAGATTGGTAGACAACTGATGTTTGTAAGCACCCCCCGTTGAGAGGGCAATCAGGTTTCTTTCGACAATTACATCCTTTGTTGGTTTTGGAGTCGTTCTGTCTGAGGGCCGACGGCTCATTTGCAATTGTTTTGTTGTGGTTTGAGATGATTTGTCGTATATTGTTCATGCAGCTGTAGCTCAATTTAATGTTGTTCTTGTTGAATACTTTTCTTAGGATGTTGTCTTTGGGAAAGTGTTTGTCAATCAGATTGAGGAATTTGTGTCCAATGTTCGTTGAGACGTTTTTGCTGTATGGGGGGTTGTACCAGATGATGTCGTTCCGTTTTCTGTTCTTTTTTGGCTGGTTTCCTGGCGTGGGTTCATAGGTGAGGGTGAAATTGTATCCGCTTTCATCAAGGGCTTTTTGGTACGGGGGGGTTGCTTGGTCAAATTCAGCTTTGCTAGATGACAGCATCGATAGCCTTTTATTGATTCCGGTAGGTATTCTTTTCGTGGTGGTGGGTGGGTGGTTGCTGTCATGGTGCACGTATTGGAGTGTTGTGTTGGGTTTCGTGAATGGTTGGTAGCTGTTATTTCTCAGGTTGAAAGTGACGTCAAGGAAGTTGACGGTTTGCTTGTTGGCTTCAATCGTGATCCGTAGGCCGTTCTCTTTGAAAATTTGGCATATGCGCTTCTTGGTATTCTCGCTGCTCCTTGGCGAGGCGCGACACACTGCCAGTCCGTCATCACGGTAAATACCAAGGTTCAGATTGAGGCTAGCGAGCTGGGAGAGGAGGAAACTCCCAACGAGTTCACACGTTTCTGATATATATATATATATATATATATATATATATATATATATATATACACCTTATTTTTCGGACTATAAATCGCAGTTTTTTTTCATAGTTTGGCCGGGCTCCAGTCCGACTTATATGTTTTTCTCATTCTTTATTATGCATTTTCGGCAGGAGCGACTTATACTCCGGTGCGACTTATACTCCGAAAAATACAGTATACACATATAAATAAAATAAATACTTGAATTTCAGTGTTCATTTATTTACACATATACACACATAACACTCCTCTATTCATTGTTGCATTTGAAAGTGCAATGCTTTGCAGCCAGTAGCACAGCCTTTGAAGGAGCATAGGTATGGGCAGTGTAATATTCTGGGTTGGAGTGAATAACAGGCGAGGTGACGGAGTTGCGTCTCTTTACTTCATGCTTCAGAACCGACTCCCACACTTGCCGTCAGGGTGCGCAATACAACGTAAACCGTTGGCCAACCAAAAAGTAACCACAGAACACTATAGTGTTCTGTGGTTACTTTTTGGTTGGCCAAACGGACAAGCTGTCCTCACTCAGGTCCGCACGGACCTGGAGGGGGCGTGCCTTAAGTCCGGCTGAAAATCGGGAGAATGGTTGTCCCGGGAGATTTTCGGGAGAGGCACTGAAATTCGGGAGTCACCCGGAAAATTCGGGAGGGTTGGCAAGTATGGTACGTAATGTAGTGAGAGGCACATTTCTAATAACATTTAATATCTACGTATCTTGATTATTTTAAGCATACATGGTGCATTAATTTAAAAAACGCATCACAATAATTGTTTATTTTTATTTTTTTAAACATCACTGATTACTGCTCACTGCAGACTTAATGTGAGCCAACAAACATAATAAAACATCACTTACTGCACAATGTCTGCTGTCATTAGGATGCCGACTGCCCGCATGTTCATATACCCTCATTCAAATGAAGAATGACTCATAATCCTCGAGAAGAAAAGGGGCGTGGAACCAAGCGTTTTTTCGTGTTTTCTCACCATTTCTGATTCTAAATGGGCTGTCAAAGTGTATGGAATGAATTATGAGTAACAACAAAGTTTGACAAGCAAGGAAACGAGGAAGCAGCTTACCACTCGATGTCAACATTGGCACGCAAGCTCGTGACCACAGCGCCGCTATAAATAGTTTGTCTGCGTTAGCACTTATAATAACAATATCACTAATACCTGGTTAATATTTAAGTCACGACACATAAATGGAGTATTGTTGGCGCTTTTTGGATGTTTTTTTATTGGGTTATGTGGGCGGAATCAAGGACCTCCCATTGGCTGCGCTGTAAGCAGACTTTTATTTATGTCTATTTACGAGTTAGAATGCATTTTAAAAAATGCATCTGTCGTCATGTCTTTCATAATGATTGGGAACGACAGGCAAAATTCCCCCAAAAAGTGCAGATCTTTTTTAAGTTACATGCCTTTTATGATTTCTCAGTGGAAAAATGCATTTTTCGGTACTATTTGATCCTTGATTTTGTTCTATTCCATAACTGAATGAGGCTTTCCTAAGAGGCAGGCACTTATTTCACCATTTTCTTAATTATTTAGGGAAAAAGGAGGAGAGGATGGAGAGGAGCCAGATGAGGTGGTTCGGGCATCTGGTCAGGATGCCACCCGAACGCCTCCCTAGGGAGGTGTTTAGGGCACGTCCGGGAAGACTATGTCTCCCGGCTGGCCTGGGAACGCCTCGGGGTCCCACAGGAAGAGCTGGACGAAGTGGCTGGGGAGAGGGAAGTCTGGGCTTCCCTGCTTAGGCTGCTGCCCCCGCGACCCGACCTCGGATAATCGGAAGAAGATGGATGGATGGATGGATGGATGGATTTAGGGAAAAATATAATCTTATTTAGTTTTTTTAGTGAATCAACAAGAGATTAGGGCTGCAACTAACAACTAATTTGATAATCGATTAATCTGTCGATTATTACTTCGATTAATCGATTAATAATCGGATAAAAGAGACAAACTACATTTCTATCCTTTCCGGTATTTTCTTGAAAAAAACCATCATACTGGAACCATACTGGCACCATACTTATTTTGATTATTGTTTCTCAGCTGTTTGTAAATGTTGCAGTTTATAAATAAAGGTTTATTAAAAAAATAAAAATAAAAAATAAATAAAAAAAGTAGCCTCTGCGCATGCTCATAGCATAGATCCAACGAATCGATGACTAAATGAATTACTAAACTATTTTTATAATCGATTTTAATTAGGAATGTCCGATAATGGCTTTTTGCCGATATCCAATATTCCGATATTGTCCAACTCTTTAATTACCGATACCGATATCAACCGATACCGATATCAACCGATATATACAGTCGTGGAATTAACACATTATTATGCCTAATTTGGACAACCAGATAAGATAAGGTACTTTTAAAAAAAAATTTATAAAATAAAATAAGATAAATAAATTAAAAACATTTTCTTGAATAAAAAAGAAAGTATAACAATTTAAAAACAGTCACATAGAAACTAGTAATTAATGAAAATTAGTAAAATTAACTGTTAAAGGTTAGTACTATTAGTGGACCAGCAGCACGCGAAATCATGCTTACGGACTGTATCCCTTGCAGACTGTATTGATATATATTGATATATAATGTAGGAACCAGAATATTAATAACAGAAAGAAACAACCCTTTTGTGTGAATGAGTGTGAATGAGTGTAAATGGGGGAGGGTTTTTTTTGTGTTGGTGCACTAATTGTAAGTGTAGCTTGTGTTTTTATGTTGATTTAATAAAATTAAAATAAAAAAAATAAATAAATAAATTAAAAAAACGATACCGATTAAAAAAAAAAACGATACCGATAATTTCCGATATTACATTTTAACGCATTTATCGGCTGATAATATCGGCAGGCCGATATTATCGGACATCTCTAATTTTAATCGATTTAATCGATTAGTTGTTGCAGCCCTACAAGAGATGTTGTTCCACTTGTTCCTATGTTGTTGCTAACAACAATGCAGAATCTTATTGGCTCAGTTCTGTTGGCCCCATTTATGTGCAATATGTTGTGTTGGACAGACTATTTTTTTCATGTTATAATGAAAAAAAAACAGTTGCTTGTTGTCTATCAATAAACAAGTGAAAAGGTGAAATATTGATAAATTCTAACTTATTTTTGCTCTATGTAATGATTTTAATTGTTTGCATGAGTCAGAATTATAGTAGAAAGTGTATTGGTACTCAAATTATAGGTACGTTAAGAAATGTCAGTTAACATTATACCGTACTCATGTCTACAATAGATATGTATGTTTTTGGTAGAGTGTACACATTCTGGGTACAATTGTGAACTTATGCAGATGGTGCATGTTATCAGACTTACAGGTAAAAGCCAGTAAATTAGAATATTTTGAAAAACTTGATTTATTTCAGTAATTGCATTCAAAAGGTGTAACTTGTACATTATATTTATTCATTGCACACAGACTGATGCATTCAAATGTTTATTTCATTTAATTTTGATGATTTGAAGTGGCAACAAATGAAAATCCAAAATTCCGTGTGTCACAAAATTAGAATATTACTTAAGGCTAATACAAAAAAGGGATTTTTAGAAATGTTGGCCAACTGAAAAGTATGAAAATGAAAAATATGAGCATGTACAATACTCAATACTTGGTTGGAGCTCCTTTTGCCTCAATTACTGCGTTAATGTGGCGTGGCATGGAGTCGATGAGTTTCTGGCACTGCTCAGGTGTTATGAGAGCCCAGGTTGCTCTGATAGTGGCCTTCAACTCTTCTGCGTTTTTGGGTCTGGCATTCTGCATCTTCCTTTTCACAATACCCCACAGATTTTCTATGGGGCTAAGGTCAGGGGAGTTGGCGGGCCAATTTAGAACAGAAATACCATGGTCCGTAAACCAGGCACGGGTAGATTTTGCGCTGTGTGCAGGCGCCAAGTCCTGTTGGAACTTGAAATCTCCATCTCCATAGAGCAGGTCAGCAGCAGGAAGCATGAAGTGCTCTAAAACTTGCTGGTAGACGGCTGCGTTGACCCTGGATCTCAGGAAACAGAGTGGACCGACACCAGCAGATGACATGGCACCCCAAACCATCACTGATGGTGGAAACTTTACACTAGACTTCAGGCAACGTGGATCCTGTGCCTCTCCTGTCTTCCTCCAGACTCTGGGACCTCGATTTTCAAAGGAAATGCAACATTTGCATGGTTGGGTGATGGTTTGGGGTGCCATGTCATCTGCTGGTGTCGGTCCACTCTGTTTCCTGAGATCCAGGGTCAACGCAGCCGTCTACCAGCAAGTTTTAGAGCACTTCATGCTTCCTGCTGCTGACCTGCTCTATGGAGATGGAGATTTCAAGTTCCAACAGGACTTGGCGCCTGCACACAGCGCAAAATCTACCCGTGCCTGGTTTACGGACCATGGTATTTCTGTTGTAAATTGGCCCGCCAACTCCCCTGACCTTAGCCCCATAGAAAATCTGTGGGGTATTGTGAAAAGGAAGATGCAGAATGCCAGACCCAAAAACGCAGAAGAGTTGAAGGCCACTATCAGAGCAACCTGGGCTCTCATAACACCTGAGCAGTGCCAGAAACTCATCGACTCCATGCCACGCCACATTAACGCAGTAATTGAGGCAAAAGGAGCTCCAACCAAGTATTGAGTATTGTACATGCTCATATTTTTCATTTTCATACTTTTCAGTTGGCCAACATATCTAAAAATACCTTTTTTGTATTAGCCTTACACAATATTCTAATTTTGTGACACACGGAATTTTGGATTTTCATTTGTTGCCACTTCAAATCATCAAAATTAAATGAAATAAACATTTGAATGCATCAGTCTGTGTGCAATGAATAAATATAATGTACAAGTTACACCTTTTGAATGCAATTACTGAAATAAATCAAGTTTTTCAAAATATTCTAATTTACTGGCTTTTACCCGTATATTAAGATCAGTAATACAATCAAAAATGCTAAAGCCTCACATGTTGAAAAACTTTGGCTCATTGTAAGAAACTCTCCTCTATCACATTACCAAGGCGAGAAGGTTAAGTGAGTGCAGTCTGTTTGTCCGCCATTGTGCAAATATCCATGTGAGAGCCAAGGTGCTTGTGGTTTGATTGAGCTCAGGCAAGAGCCAAGCCGGGGGAGGATATGTTTGTGTTAACAACCACATGAATAATACAAAAGCTGAACAGTGCTCAAAGATGAGAGTCGAGGGTAAACAGATCAATATCGGATTTATCCGGGCAGGATGCGTTGTTCTCGCCTTGGTTTATGAGGAAACTATTCACATCCACCTGAGCCTTCAGATTGCGGTATTCGATGGCAGTAATATTGAGGTTATGCCAAAGGGAGATGTAACAGTTTTGCTGCCTGTATAACAAACAGGGGCTTAAAATGAAATGTTAATGTTATGTGCAAGGGTTTCAAAGATTCACACTTAAAACACAGACACTTGGCAATGAATTGTGTTGACGTGATGCAGCATAGAATAAATAAGAATACATTTACGTAGACACCTGCTGCAGGCTGCCTTCAAACATAATCAAATTAAGACTACAGGATATACTTTTGTTGCAAAAACAGAGAAAATGTGTTTTTTAGTTTTTTTAGGAATGGTCTCACCTCCTAGCAGTTTGGACTGACAGTTGACAAACTCTGGTTTCCGAGAGGGGATGTAACGCTGGCAGGTGTGGTGAAGAATCTGGACAAAGGTGCACTTTTCTCCCGCAGAACCAGCGACCCACTGGTCATAGGCGGTGTCGAACGTCAGGTCGAACTCTGGAGAGTCCTATGCGGGAAGCAATCAGAATCTGTCGCCTGTTTACACACACTCAACTTAAACACTCGAAACAGAGCTTACTTTGTTGGAGTCGATGCCGTTGACCTGCCGTAGCTGGTCGATTGCCCACTGTGACCGTTTTACAAACGCAGGCGATCCCTGGAACTTCTTCACCTTAGTGATGGTGAGGAGCGCTGGTTTCTTATTTGTGACTGCAAAAGACAAACAAGAACATTACATTCCCAGGTCGAGGTTGTGTACATGATGCTACAGCGACTATGATCCACTCACAACATTCCCTTTCACACAGCATATACAAGCTGTTTTCCCCCATTTTGGTGTTGATCTGTAAAAATGGAAATAGATTTATGCCTTCACAGTTGGTATCAAAGCACTAGCAGCCAGGAAGACGAAGCCTGTGTGAATGGGAATTCCGCAATGGGTGGACACAGACGTGAAGTTGTATTTTCCGCACTATAAGGCGCACCGGATTATTAGCCGCACCTTCAATGAATGGCATATTTCATAACTTTGTCCACCAATAAGCCGCCCCGGACTATAAGCCGCGCCTACGCTGCGCTAAAGGGAATGTCAAAAAAACAGTCAGATAGGTCAGTCAAACTTTAATAATATATTAAAAACCAGCGTTCTAACAACTCTGTTCACTCCCAAAATGTACGCAAATGTGCAATCACAAACATAGTAAAATTCAAAATAGTGCAGAGCAATAGCAACATAATGTTGCTCGAACGTTAATGTCACAACACACAAAATAAACATAGCGCTCACTTTCTGAAGTTATTCTTCATTCGTAAATCCTTCGTCTTCGGTGTCCGAAGTGAAAAGTTGGGCAAATTTACGATCCACTGGCAGATGTTGGCGTCGTCTGGCGCTGCCTACTCGTCTTAGTGAAGGTGTGTTCGCCTTCTGTCATCCATTGTTCCCACGCAGTTAGCAGTCTAGCTTCGAATGCCCTGTTGACACCAATATCTAGCGGCTGGAGGTCTTTTGTCAATCCACCCGGAATGACGGCGAGTATTGAATTAAGCGCGTAAGCGTGTCTCTCAATGTGCTGTTATGAGCTAGCAAATATAACAACTACACTACCCAGCATGCAACGATAGTTACGAGCATGCGCGGTAGCCCTGAGAAGCGTTGTTGTATGCTGGCAGTTAGAATGTGGTTATGAGCACGCTGTGAGTAAACGTTGAGAACTCAGTTAACACGCCTCGTCTGCATTATTTATAATTAGACAGACAACACACTTAATAGGAGCCATTTTGGGGTCTTTACATAAACACACAAATGGAAATGAAACGTCACATATCCCAGCATGCACCGAGCGCTTCTTCTACGGGGAAAAAAGATGGCGGCTGTTTACCGTAGTTGCGAGACCTAAACTTTATGAAAATGAATCTTAATATTTATCCATATATAAAGCGCACCGGGTTATAAGGCGCACTGTCAGCTTTTGAGAAAATTTGTGGTTTTTAGGTGCGCCTTATAGTGCGGAAAATACGGTAAACTAGAGATGTCCGATAATGGCTTTTTTTGCCAATATCCGATATTGCCCAACTCTTAATTACCGATACCGATATATACAGTTGTGGAATTAACACATTATTATGCCTAATTTTGTTGTGATGCCCCGCTGGATGCATTAAACAATGTAACAAGGTTTTCCAAAATAAGAGAACAACTTCAACTCAAGTTATGGAAAAAAGTGCCAACATGGCACTGCCATATTTATTATTTAAGTCACAAAGTGCATTATTTTTTTTTAACATGCCTCAAAACAGCAGCTTGGAATTTGGTGGGCGGGGTTGGGGGGGGGACGGGGGGGTGGAGTAGAGGGGGGGTGTATAGTGTAGTGTCCCGGAAGAGTTAGTGCTGCAAGGGGTTCTGGGTATTTGCTCTGTTGTGTTCATGTTGTGTTACGGTGCGGATGTTCACCCGAAATGTGTTTGTCATTCTTGTTTGGTGTGGCGCATATTTGTAACAGTGTTAAAGTTGTTTATACGGCCACCCTCAGTGTGACCTGTATGGCTGTTGACCAACAATGCCTTGCATTCACTTGTGTGTGTGTGTAAAAAGCCGTAGATATTATGTGATTGGGCCGGCACGCAAAGGCAGTGCCTTCAAGGTTTATTGGCGCTCTGTACGTCCGTGTACACAGCGGCATTTTAAAAAGTCATAAATGTTACTTTTTGAAACCGATACCGATCATTTTGAAACCGATACCGATAATTTCCGATATTACCTTGTAAAGCATTTATCGGTCGATAATATCGGCAGTCTGATATTATCGGACATCCCTAATATAAACAGCATCAAAAGGGCAGAAGGAGGCGACCTGGCAATCTTCCACCTTGTGAAGCATATATTCAAGGTAGAGACATCCCGATATTTGGATTTTTTTAACGAATCAGTTGATGAGCTGCCGAGCCCAGCCGATCTATCCTAGTGTTTACATAGCTAAAAGATTGTATTAGCTTGAACATTTCTATATTCTATATATTACACAGATTTATATATCATTTGTTCTTTTTACAAAATCATTGTTTTGGTCGTTTTGTCATTGTTTACAAACTCAAAGGGTAAGTTTCTGAATACAGGAAGCTTTAAAGGCAAAACTCAAAATATTTAAATGGGAGCCAATAGTAGTTTTTGCTTCTCTTTTTGTTGTTGTTATTGTGCATTAGCCACTAGGTGCGTGAATCTTTAGAAACCTATCGATACGATCAAATTCCGATTCCTGAGGTGACAATTAAATTTGATTCTTGATCTAATATTTAGTGTAATAATAACAATTAAACTTTTTTTAAAACCGGTTGTAGGTGAGAACAGCTCCTTCTGGTTGCATAAAGATGGCCTAAAAACATTTTTTAAAACTAATGTACAAATATTTTATTTTATTTTCAAATCGATTTTTGAAAATTGGAAATCGATTTAGAATTGGGATGAACAAGAACTCTCACTGGATCGGTTCGCAGCCGAGTGTGAAGCGACTGGGATGAGAATCAGCACCTCCAAGTCCGAGTCCATGGTTCTCGCCCGGAAAAGGGTGGAGTGCCATCTCCGGGTTGGGGAGGAGATCTTGCCCCAAGTGGAGGAGTTCAAGTACCTCGGAGTCTTGTTCACGAGTGAGGGAAGAGTGGATCGTGAGATCGACAGGCGGATCGGTGCGGCGTCTTCAGTAATGCGGACGCTGTATCGATCCGTTGTGGTGAAGAAGGAGCTGAGCCGGAAGGCAAAGCTCTCAATTTACCGGTCGATCTACGTTCCCATCCTCACCTATGGTCATGAGCTTTGGGTTATGACCGAAAGGACAAGATCACGGGTACAATGAGTTTCCTCCGCCGGGTGGCGGGGCTCTCCCTTAGAGATAGGGTGAGAAGCTCTGCCATCCGGGGGGAGCTCAAAGTAAAGCCGCTGCTCCTCCACATCGAGAGGAGCCAGATGAGGTGGTCCGGGCATCTGGTCAGGATGCCACCCGAACGCCTCCCTAGGGAGGTGTTTAGGGCACGTCCGACCGGTAGGAGGCCGCGGGGAAGACCCAGGACACGTTGGGAAGACTATGTCTCCCGACTGGCCTGGGAACGCCTCGGGGTCCCACAGGAAGAGCTGGACGAAGTGGCTGGGGAGAGGGAAGTCTGGGCTTCCTTGCTTAGGCTGCTGCCCCCGCGACCCGACCTCAGATAAGCGGAAGAAGATGGATGGATGAATGAACAAGAACCGCGATTCAGATGTGAATAGATTTTTTTGTGCACCCTCATTATCCACTTTATTTTGTTAAAAACATTGGGTAACACTTTAGTATGGGGAACACATATTCACCATTAATTAGTTGCTTATTAAAATGCAAATTAGTAACATATTGGCTCTTAATTAGTCATTATTAAGTACTTATTAATGCCTTATTCTGCATGGCCTTATACAACCAGTAAGCCATTAACTAAGAGTCTTCCCTCAATAACCTCAGAATTATTGCTTATTAGTAACCCTAACCCTGACCCTAACCCTTATATGTTCCCCTAGTGTCCAAATAACTCTAAATTAAGTCTTTGTTACTTTAATAAGCAACTAATTAATGGTGAATAAGTTTCCCATACTAAAGTGTTACCAAACATTTTATGTAGCATTCAATACCACAAATTCAACACATCATCTGATTTATAACAATACTAACAAATTGTAAATTTAATAAGATAAGCTCTATAGAAATGTGTTATTGTGTTGACTTTAGTTCACTTCTATAAGACATTTATTTAATAATACCACCTTAACATTTGACAACCAAACAATTACACAAGGCGAATCAGTAAAGAATCTGGGTATTATCTTCCACCCAACTCTCTCCTTTGAATCACACATTAAGAGTGTTACTAAAACGGCCTTCTTCCATCTCCGTAATATCGCTAAAATTCGTTCTATTTTATCCACTAGCGACGCTGAGATCATTATTCATGCGTTCGTTACGTCTCGTCTCGACTACTGTAACGTATTATTTTCGGGTCTCCCTATGTCTAGCATTAAAAAATTACAGTTGGTACAAAATGCGGCTGCTAGACTTTTGACAAGAACAAGAAAGTTTGATCATATTACGCCTATACTGGCTCACCTGCACTGGCTTCCTGTGCACTTAAGAAGTGACTTTAAGGTTTTACTACTTACGTATAAAATACTACACGGTCTAGCTCCGTCCTATCTTGTCGATTGCATTGTACCATATGTCCCGGCAAGAAATCTGCGTTCAAAGAACTCCGGCTTCTTAGTGATTCCCAGAGCCCAAAAAAAGTCTGCGGGCTATAGAGCGTTTTCTATTCGGGCTCCAGTACTATGGAATGCCCTCCCGGTAACAGTTAGAGATGCTACCTCAGTAGAAGCATTTAAGTCCCATCTTAAAACTCATTTGTATACTCTAGCCTTTAAATAGCCCCCCTGTTAGACCAGTTGATCTGCCGTTTCTTTTCTTTTCTCCTCTGCTCCCCTTTTCCTTGAGGGGGGGGGGGGCACAGGTCCGGTGGCCATGGATGAAGTGCTGGCTGTCCAGAGTCGGGACCCGGGGTGGACCGCTCGCCTGTGCATCGGCTGGGAACATCTCTACGCTGCTGACCCGTCTCCGCTCGGGATGGTGTCCTGCTGGCCCCACTATGGACTGGACTCTTACTATTATGTTGGATCCACTATGGACTGGACTCTCACAATATTATGTCAGACCCACTCGACATCCATTGCTTTCGGTCTCCCCTAGAGGGGGGGGGGGGTTACCCACATATGCGGTCCTCTCCAAGGTTTCTCATAGTCATTCACATCGACGTCCCACTGGGGTGAGTTTTTCCTTGCCCGTATGTGGGCTTTGTACCGAGGATGTCGTTGTGGCTTGTGCAGCCCTTTGAGACACTTGTGATTTAGGGCTATATAAATAAAGATTGATTGATAATCTATTGTGAAAGTATTGGATCGGGACTCGGATCACATCTGAGGCCAAAAAATCAGATTGGGATCGCAGGCCAGAAATGTTCATCGGGACGTCCCTAAGTCAAGCTGTAAGAAACAGAAACATGTCCTGTGTAAAAAGGGAAACCCACAATGCGAGGACAACACCTTACATTTGCTGTTCAGTATGAACAACATCGAAAAAGCCCGTCTTTGGTGGTAGTACATACTTGTCAACCTTGAGACCTCCGATTTCGGGAGGTGGGGGGTGGGGGCGTGGTTAAGAGGGGATGAGTATATTGACAGCTAGAATTCACCAAGTCAAGTATTTCATACATATATATATAGATATATATTATATATATACATATATATATATATATATATATATATATATATATATGTATGTGTGGGAAAAAATCACAAGACTATTTCATCTCTACAGGCCTGTTTCATGAGGGGGGGTACCCTCAATCGTCAGGAGATTTTAATGGGAGCATTCGCATACCATGGTTTATATAGGGCACAGAGTGGGTGGGTACAGGCTGGCCTAGGGGCGTGGTGATTGGCTCATGTGTTACCTAGGAGGTGTTTCCGTCTATGGCGGCATGCTGTTACAATTTCGCTGCGCTTGTTGAGGGATGACAGGTCTGGACGGTAAATAATAAACAGTTTCTCTTTCAAGCATAGGTTGCATCTTTTATTACCACTATTGTAAGGTGTGCTGGATGCAAGAATTTGCCATGTTATTGAATATTCAACATTATTGTCTTTGAGGTCCCAAATGTGTTTGCTGAGTTCTGTGGTATTTCGCAGGTTTTTGTTCCTGAAAGAAGCCTTGTGATTGTTCCATCTGGTATATATATATATATATATCCTGAAAATATGCAAACAAAACTGTGTTCAGATAATTGATACTTCAAACTTGCATAAATAAATATTAAGGAATATAACATAACTTGGCTTCTGAGAGCTTCAAAATGTAATGAATAAAATGCTAAAGTTGTTGATAAACAAGCCATTTTTTAAATAATTAAATATGGTCATTTTAAATGAATTATTATGATAATTTAAAATGTATTATTTCAAATATGTTTATTTTAATGTACCGGTATAATTCTATGGCTGGACGTAAGAAGGAGTCAGAAAAAATACAAAATAAAAATGCAATTAATTTGTATGTTTTTAGCAAAATATAGTAAAAATGTATTTAGTTTTTTTAATTAATACATTTATTTATTTTTAGGTAAGATAAACATAATAATACAATGTATCTCTAGTCTGGATGATTTAGTTCTTGTCACCCTGTTGTCCTCCCGTCCTGAAAAAAGGCTGTCCTCACTCAGGTCCGCATGGAGCTGGAGGGGGCGTGGCTTCCAACTCCGGCTGAAAATCGGGAGATTTTCGGGAGAATATTTGTCCCGGGAGGTTTTCGGGAGAGGCGCTGAATTTCGGGAGTCTCCCGGAAAATTCGGGAGGGTTGGCAAGTATGTGGAAGTAACAGAGCCTCTGATACTATATGTCAAAAGCATACATGGACAACCCATTCTGCATCGGTGCATTTTAAGCAGACCAGCAACCAAGGGGAAAGAAGCACACAATTCCTGACTTTTTAATAAGCAGTGTGAAAAGAGGCAATGTTTAAATGCATTTTGGATGTATGAGTGAGGGAAATTTCTGTAACCCAAAATCAATCAATCAATCAATCAATCTTTATTTATATAGCCCTAAATCACAAGTGTCTCAAAGGGCTGCACAAGCCACAACGACATCCTCGGTACAAAGCCCACATACGGGCAAGGAAAAACTCACCCCAGTGGGACGTCGATGTGAATGACTATGAGAAACCTTGGAGAGGACCGCATATGTGGGTAACCCCCCCCCTCTAGGGGAGACCGAAAGCAATGGATGTCGAGTGGGTCTGACATAATATTGTGAGAGTCCAGTCCATAGTGGATCCAACATAATAGTAGTAAGAGTCCAGTCCATAGTGGGGCCAGCAGGACACCATCCCGAGCGGAGACGGGTCAGCAGCGCAGAGATGTTCCCAGCCGATGCACAGGCGAGCGGTCCACCCCGGGTCCCGACTCTGGACAGCCAGCACTTCATCCATGGCCACCGGACCTGTGCCCCCCCCCCTCAAGGAAAAGGGGAGCAGAGGAGAAAAGAAAAGAAACGGCAGATCAACTGGTCTAACAGGGGGGCTATTTAAAGGCTAGAGTATACAAATGAGTTTTAAGATGGGACTTAAATGCTTCTACTGAGGTAGCATCTCTAATTGTTACCGGGAGGGCATTCCATAGTACTGGAGCCCGAATAGAAAACGCTCTATAGCCCGCAGACTTTTTTTGGGCTCTGGGAATCACTAATAAGCCGGAGTTCTTTGAACGCAGATTTCTTGCCGGGACATATGGTACAATGCAATCGACAAGATAGGACGGAGCTAGACCGTGTAGTATTTTATACGTAAGTAGTAAAACCTTAAAGTCACTTCTTAAGTGCACAGGAAGCCAGTGCAGGTGAGCCAGTATAGGCGTAATATGATCAAACTTTCTTGTTCTTGTCAAAAGTCTAGCAGCCGCATTTTGTACCAACTGTAATTTTTTAATGCTAGACATAGGGAGACCCGAAAATAATACGTTACAGTAGTCGAGACGAGACGTAACGAACGCATGAATAATGATCTCAGCGTCGCTAGTGGATAAAATAGAACGAATTTTAGCGATATTACGGAGATGAAAGAAGGCCGTTTTAGTAACACTCTTAATGTGTGATTCAAACGAGAGAGTTGGGTGGAAGATAATACCCAGATTCTTTACTGATTCGCCTTGTGTAATTGTTTGGTTGTCAAATGTTAAGGTGGTATTATTAAATAAATGTCGGTGTTTAGCAGGACCGATAATCAGCATTTCCGTTTTCTTGGCGTTGAGTTGCAAGAAGTTAGCGGACATCCATTGTTTAATTTCATTAAGACAAAATGAGATACTGTTCTACCTGCACTTTTTCCCCTTTCATTTAATGTCTTGTCCTTGAATGGCCTCGTTTGCACAGAATTACAAACGCTTCCTTCGGACATCCGTGTTTGCTTACAGATCAAGCAGGCTCATACAGTGCTTGACGGAGACTGACTGCTCCTTTTATTGCTTTTATAACCCGGCGAGCAGACCTCTACTTCCGTCATCCCACACGATCTATTGTGTCGGATCAGTTGGAGGAAGTGTTCGGGTCAACATTTGCTATTGTTGCTCTTTGCTCTGATCCTCATCTCTCAAAAAAAAAATTCCCGATTCAAATCGTTGGCCGACCGACCCGTTCCACCCTGTCCCCCCTGCTGGGTTTACGGACAGCACTCCCCTCCCATTTCTCTGGATGTAATTTATACAAATATACGCAGAAGCCATTGTTGCAACAAGTTATATATTCAGGGAGCAAGCTTCCCAGTGAATAGGGATGTTTTGTGCATCCATTTACACAGCTGTAGTTAATACATGAGCGGCTGGTCTGTGGTCACAGGAAGGAAGAAAGCTGGAAGCATGACCAAACAGATGAGGGCAGAACGATTACAACAATACAAGTCCAAGGGGCCAAAGCGCTTCAATAAAGACTACAGCTGGATTTAATCAAAACGTTTTGTTCCCAATACTAAGATGCTTTTGTTACATCTCTGACACTATATCGACAAAAAAAACTTTTCCGCCAAACCTATTACAAAGAAAATTTAGTTTTTCCTGCCTGTGTTTAGTTGAGGATTGGCAGCAGCTAATCAAAAAAACAGAAGCTAACAGTATTGTGAATTCAACCATAAACAGTTTAATTGGAAAAGCCTGCCATTATGTCATCAGGCAAGAACCAAAAAGACAAAATGTTAAATAAAGAAGAGTAGCAAGCACAATTGGAATTTGCTTATTTTGCATATGAGTAGAAAAAAATGAAACATTAAGTGATACGAATAACCATTAGTAAGAATAAGTGGTACAGAAAAAGACACTGAATTGGGAGTATAACGGTGAAATTATTATTTTAATTTGTTTCAAGTTGTTTCAAATAAATAAAATGTAATACTTTAAAGTTTCATCTGACATTACATGGACAAAGATAAGACCTTCGGGAGAAAAGTTCTGTGGTCAGATGAAACAAAAATGTAGCTGTTTGGCCACAATATCCAGCAATATGTTTGGAGGAGAAAAGATGAGGCCTTTCATCCATACTTGCCAACCTTGAGACCTCCAATTTCGGGAGGTAGGGGGTGGGGGGTGGGTGCGGGGGGAGTGGTTGGGGCGGGGGCGTGGTTAAGAGGGGAGGAGTATATTTACAGCTAGAATTCAGCTAGTATTTCATACATATATATATATACATATATATATATCCACGCAAAAAACTCCATTCTCATCCACAACAGTACACCATGGCAAAAAAAGAACAATGCAACATTTGACGTCACTATGGGAAGTTTTGACGGAGCAGAAACGTGTGAACTCGTTGGGAGTTTCCTCCTCTCCCAGCTCGCTAGCCTCAATCTGAACCTTGGTATTTACCGTGATGACGGACTGGCAGTGTGTCGCGCCTCGCCAAGGAGCAGCGAGAATACCAAGAAGCGCATATGCCAAATTTTCAAAGAGAACGGCCTACGGATCACGATTGAAGCCAACAAGCAAACCTTCAACTTCCTTGACGTCACTTTCAACCTGAGAAATAACAGCTACCAACCATTCACGAAACCCAACACAACACTCCAATACGTGCACCATGACAGCAACCACCCACCCACCACCACGAAAAGAATACCTACCGGAATCAATAAAAGGCTATCGATGCTGTCATCTAGCAAAGCTGAATTTGACCAAGCAACCCCCCCGTACCAAAAAGCCCTTGATGAAAGCGGATACAATTTCACCCTTACCTATGAACCCACGCCAGGAAACCAGCCAAAAAAGAACAGAAAACGAAACGGCATCATCTGGTACAACCCCCCATACAGCAAAAACGTCTCAACGAACATTGGACACAAATTCCTCAACCTGATTGACAAACACTTTCCCAAAGACAACAACCTAAGAAAAGTATTCAACAAGAACAACATCAAATTGAGCTACAGCTGCATGAACAATATACGACAAATCATCTCAAACCACAACAAAACAATTGCAAATGAGCCGTCGACCCCCAGTCAGAACGACTCCAAAACCAACAAAGCATGTAACTGTCGAAAGAAACCTGATTGCCCCCTCAACGGGGGATGCTTACAAACATCAGTTGTCTACCAATCTAAGGTAATACGCAAGGACATTAACACATCCGACACATATGTAGGATTAACCGAGGGTGAATTCAAAACCAGATGGAACAACCACAAGGCTTCTTTCAGGAACAAAAACCTGCGAAATACCACAGAACTCAGCAAACACATTTGGGACCTCAAAGACAATAATGTTGAATATTCAATAACATGGCAAATTCTTGCATCCAGCACACCTTACAATAGTGGTAATAAAAGATGCAACCTATGCTTGAAAGAGAAACTGTTTATTATCTACCGTCCAGACCTGTCATCCCTCAACAAGCGCAGCGAAATTGTAACAACATGCCGCCATAGACGGAAACACCTCCTAGGTAACACATGAACCAATCACCACGCCCCTAGGCCAGCCTGTACCCACCCACTCTGTGCCCTATACAAACCATGGTATGCGAATGCTCCCATTAAAATCTCCTGACGATTGAGGGTACCCCCCTCATGAAACAGGCCTGTAGAGATGAAATAGTCTTGTGATTTTTTTCCCCACACATACATATATATATATATATATATATATCCCTGCGACCTCGAAGGGAATAAGCGGTAGAAAATGGATGGATGGATAGATGGATGGATGGATATATATATATATATATATATATATATATGTATATATAAGAAATAATTGACTTTCAGTGAATTCTAGATATATATATATATATAAATAAAGGAAATACTTGAATTTCAGTGTTCATTTATTTACACATATACACACACAACACTCATCTACTCATTGTTGAGTTTAGGGTTGAATTGTCCTTCCTTGTTCTATTCTCTGTCACTATCTTTCTAACCATGCTGAACACCCTCTCTGATTATGCATTGCTGTGTGGCACGCACAAAAGTGCTTTCATCAAATGCACTAGATGGCAGTATTGTCCTGTTTAAGAGTGTCACAACATTGCTGTTTACGGCAGACGGACTGCTTTACTGTAGATGTTCTTTATATTGTGGGAAAGCGGACTCAGGTCCGCTTGGAGCTGGAGGGGGCGTGGCCTCCAGCTCCGCCTGAATTTCGGGAGAAAATTTGTCCCGGGAGGTTTTCGGGAGAGGCGCTGAATTTCGGGAGTCTCCCGAAAAACTCGGGAAGGTTGGCAAGTATGCTTTAATCCCAGGAACACCAAGCCCACCGTCAAGCATGGTGGTGGTAGTATTATGCTCTGGGCCTGTTTTGCTGCCAATGAAACTGGTGCTTTACAGAGAGTAAATGGGACCATAACAAAGAAGGATTACCTCCAAATTCTTCAGGGCAACCTAAAATCATCAACCAGGAGGTTGGGTCTTGGGCGCATTTGGGTGACCCCAAACACACGTCAAAAGTGGTAAAAGAATCGCTAAATCAGGCTAGAATGAAGGTTTTGGAATGGCCTTCCCAAAGTCCTGACTTAAATGTGTGGACAATGCTGAAGAAACAAGTCCATGTCAGAAAACCAACAAATTTAGCTGAACTGCACCAATTTTGTCAAAAGGAGTGGTCAAAAATTCAACCAGAAACTTGCCAGAAGCTTGTGGATGGCTACCAAAAGCGCCTTATTGCAGTGAAACTTGTAACCAAATATTAACATTGCTGTATGTATACTTTTGACCCAGCAGATTTGATAACATTTTCAGTAGACCCATAATAAATTCATAAAAGAAGCAAACTTCATGAATGTTTTTTGTGACCAACAAGTATGTGCTCCAATCACTCTATCACAAAAAAATAAGAGTTGTAGAAATTATTGGAAACTCAAGACAGCCATGACATTATGTTCTTTACAAGTGTATATAAACTTTTGACCATGACTGTATATATACATACAGTAACAATTAGAGATGCTACCTCAGTAGAAACATTTAAGTCCCATCTCAAAACTCATTTGTATACTCTAGCCTTTGAATAGCCCCCCTTTTTTTAGACCAGTTGATCTGCCGTTTCTTTTCTTTTCTCCTCTGCTCCCCCCTATCCCTTGTGGAGGGGAAGACACACAGATCCGGTGGCCATGGATGGGGTGCTGGCTGTCCGGGGTCGGGACCCGGGGTGGACCGCTCGCCTGTATATTGGTTGGGAACATCTCTGCCCTGCTGACCCGTCTCCGCTCGGGATGGTTTCCTGCTGACCCCACTGTGGACTGGACTCTTACTGTTATGCTGGATCCACTATGGACTGGACTCTCACAATATTATGTTAGACCCACTCGACATCCATTGCATTCGGTCTCCCTAGAGGGGGGGGGGTTACCCACATATGCGGTCCTCTCCAAGGTTTCTCATAGTCATTCACATCGACGTCCCACTGGGGTGAGTTTTTCCTTGCCCTTATGTGGGCTATACCGAGGATGTCGTTGTGGCTTGTGCAGCCCTTTGAGACACTTGTGATTTAGGGCTATATAAATAAACATTGATTGATTGATTGATTGATATATACACATCATTATGTAAAACTAACTTTTCTTACCAAATGGTACATGCTTTGGTGTATTTGAATTCAAACAGTGGAGATATTTATAAAATAATCTTGCCTTCCTTAATACTTCTAGCCGTTTGGAACTTTTTCAGACTTGTGATGTTTTATGACAAGTGACATCAGCAGATATCTCCATAAATGGTAGAAATTTGTCCAAAGAATCTTTGCGCAAATATGCCATTTTTAATTTTGTATATAAGAGTGTTTGTAGTCTGCATGACAACATGGCCAAAGTACAACCCGAAGAACGGAAAGGCTGTTATTGGTTGTATTAATCAACACCTTTCAGTACACACACCTCCAGTCTCATTTTAAGAAGTAAAACGTGCCTGGCTAACTTTTTATTTTTGCGGTAACGTGCCTTCAACCTGGAAGAAGTATTTATTTGTGTGTACCAACCACTTTAAAAATTCCTGCTTCACAAACCTGCGGCAATATAAAGATGGTCTTTCCCAAAAGGTCCTTTCAAAGCCGGAGTTTGTGCCTACTATTTATGAGACAATGAAACAGTAAGTAATAAAAGTAGATTGTCAATGTTTGAATAATACATTAGCAATGTTAGCTCGAGTGTCGGCTGAGTCATACCAAAGACTATAAAAATGGGACCAATTACCTCCCTGCTTGACACTCAGCATCAAGGGTTGGAATTGGGGGTTAAATCACCAAAATGATTCCAGGGCGCGGCCACCGCTGCTGCTCACTGCTCCCCTCACCTCCCAGGGGGTGATCAAGGGAAATGGGTCAAATGCAGAGGATAATTTCGCCACACTTTGTGTGTGTGTGTGACAATCATTGGTACTTTGGACTTATTAACTTTGTCGATTTTAAGTGTAGACTTTTAATCTAGGACAACAGCTCCACCAAAATACAGGAACATAAAGAATAATTTTCCTAAAAACTACTTTTAAAGATAAGATTAATGAGGCAACAGACAAACAACAAACCATTGAGAGGCGTTAAATTCAAGCCTTTATTTGGAACTTTCTTCTTTGGTTCCTTATCGCTCCGGGTTTGACTCTGGCTCAGACATTTATGGTTGGATGCTAAAATCTGTCGCTGTTGCCAGTTATGCTGCAGCTCAAATGTTGAATATACTTACAATAATGATATTCTTTAGTACCTTGCAAAAAGCGTCTCTCTCAAACTACATACACAAAGTACAACCCGAAGAACGGAAAGGCTGTTCCATTTATGCTGCAGCTCAAAAGTTGAATGTACTTAGAATAAGATATTTTTCAGTACCGTATTTTCCGCACTATAAGCCGCCCCGGGTTATTAGCCGCACCTTCAATGAATGGCATATTTCAAAACTTTGTCCACCTATAAGCCGCCCCGGACTATAAGCCGCGCCTACGCTGCGCTAAAGGGAATGTCAAAAAAACAGTCAGATAGGTCAGTCAAACTTTAATAATATATTAAAAACCAGCGTTCTAACAACTCTGTCCCAAAATGTACGCAAATGTGCAATCACAAACATAGTAAAATTCAAAATAGTGCAGAGCAATAGCAACATAATGTTGCTCGAACGTTAATGTCACAACACACAAAATAAACATAGCGCTCACTTTCTGAAGTTATTCTTCATTCGTAAATCCTTCGAATTCTTCGTCTTCGGTGTCCGAATTGAAAAGTGTGTGTATAAGGTAAGACATATTATCTGGCACTTTGTTTCGCAATATTATGCAAACACAACTTTTCTTACCTTCTGGTACCTGCTGATCTGTATTTGGGATCTCTATAAATCCTGAAAAATTGTGCGAGTCCGCCTTTGTAGTCCGTGATGACACCGTAGTCTATAAGCGTCTTTTCATGAACCGGAAACACCAAGAAGCACCACCTTTAAAATCATCCAGGTGAAGTTCGCTTGCTAGCGTTGTTGCCTTCATTCGAATAGTGATGGTGCTGACACTTCTGCTTGCTGCTCTCTGCTCAACAACCCACTGTTCGAGTTTGTCCTCCAACAGTTGCCATCTTGCTTTGTTCCCTCGGAAACTCTGTTTTGTCTTCTTTACCTGGCGCAGGTCATCTTCTTGCTTCCTCCACCTACGCACCATTGATTCATTTATGTTATATTCTCTTGCTGCTGCTCTATTTCCGTGTTCTTCGGCATGACTTATTGCCTTAAGTTTAAATTCTGCGTTATACGCGTGTCGCTTAGTAGGAGCCATTTTGTAGTCTGGTCTTTACAGATGTAAACACACAAAGGAAATGTAACAAAAATCCGCGCGCTTCTTCTTCTTCCGGGGGCGGGTGGTTGCTTACAGTAGAAGAAGAAGCGCTTCCTGTTCTATGGGGGCGGGTGCTTACCTTGGCGGTTGCTTGTGTAGAAGAAGAAGCGCTTCCTGTTCTACCGGGAAAAAAGATGGCGGCTGTTTACCGTAGTTACGAGACCGAAACTTTATGAAAATTAATCTTAATATTTATCCATATATAAAGCGCACCGGGTTAAAAGTCGCACTGTCAGCTTTTGAGTAAATTTGTGGTTTTTAGGTGCGGCTAATGGTGCGGAAAATACGGTACCTTGCAAAAAGCGTCTCTCTCAAACTACAAATATGGCCGCCGAGGTTAAGCGTTTAAGATTCCCCTCCTTGTATAATTTTTTACACTGGTAAGTGCATCGTGTATTTCTTGAATCTCCGGCTCTTAGTTTTGTATGGACTCATTGATCGTTTACAAACTGAGTTCGGAGAGGAAGTGAAGTCAGAAAGACCGCGCCACATAACAACCGGAGCTAACCACTGGAATGATGGAGGCGAGTCATCCAGACATGTCCGTGTTTCTCATTCTTCTACATGTACAGACGCTTGTGGAAATCACGCATGAATACCTTAACAGAAAGCGATTGCAGCTATTTGGGATACAACACTTCCCGGACGGCAGGGGAACTTTCGAATGTCCAGGTCAGCTGTGATTCTACTTACCGGTAAACTTTGTTCATTTGTCGGAGGAGAGTCAACGAGAATGCAAAAATGAGAAAAAAAGGTAGCGTGTGCTTTGTATTACCTGGCCGTCGAGGGAAGACTACAGAAAACATCAAATGCATTTGGACTGGCAAAGCAGACTGTATCAGTTATTGTCCGCCATGTATGTCACGGACTCAACGTCTAGGTCCAGAGTATATAAAGTCACCAAAAACGAATGGACAATGAAGGTGAAGGCAAAAGAGTGAGGAGTGTCCTGACCAGATATCTAGATCCCTAGATTGCATATTCTTTATCACATTGTTTACTTTCACATGTCCAATAAATATTTGATTCATGTATGATGGCTCAGGTGTGATTCACTAGAACAGGGCCCCACAGCACACTGGATACCAGTTAATTGAAATACCACAATACTGGATATTGTTCAGATAAGTTAAATTTAAGAACTTGCACACAAAGGAACACCGGAAGTGACTATGACGTGTTCATTTTCCGCGCATGCGAACGAGGTCGCGTTGCGCCGGCGGACGGAGGGGGAGGGGGTCATAAACAATCATTGTGTGTGTGTGGACAAGGATACGGTTAGGTGGGATTTACCCTGGATAACCAGAGTAGAAGGGGCCTCAGAAGCAGCCAAAAAGTGGCTTGAAGATGTATCTTTACAGAAAAATCGATGCAAAATTTTGACCAAAGAACCATCATTACATGTTATGTAGACCAAAAGGAAGTGTTTTGAAAAAAAAAAATAATAATCATAATGGGTCCCCTTTAATCATACTTGCCAACCCTCCCGGATTTTCCAGGAGACTCCCGAAATTCAGCGCCTCTCCCGAAAACCTCCCGGGACAAATTTTCTCCCGAAAATCTCCCGAAATTCAGGCGGAGCTGGAAGCCACGCCCCCTCCAGCTCCATGCGGACCTGAGTGACGTCAGGTGCGCAACACCACGTAAATCGTTGGCCAACCAAAAAGTAACCCCAGTACGCTATAGCCAACATTCACCAGGAGATGGCAACAGACAAACATAGATCACTCTATTACATTATTCCCCTTTTAGAAATGTATAGAAGTTACTCAAAATAAATAAACAACCCAACCAAAAAATGCAGCAGCTCAATTAAAAAACTGTACTTAAGCCACATTCTTTTTTTTTTTTTTTAGTACTGAACTCTTAACCCTCATTTGTAAAAAAAAATAACATGCTTATTATACAAACAGTATTTGTACACCTTTAACACAGATTTTTATACTGTCTTCAGAGATTCAGTTTTTTGGGTGGTACTCGAAACCTTTCTGGGTACCTGCGAAAGGGTGTTCAGCATGGTTAGAAAAATAGTGACAGAGAATAGAACAAGGATGGACAATTCAACCCTTAACTCAACAATGAGTAGATGAGTGTTATGTGCGTGTATATGTGTAAATAAATGAACACTGAAATTCAAGTATTTCTTTTATTTATATATATATATATATATATATATATATATATATATATATATATATATATATATATATATATGTATGTGTGGGGAAAAAAAATCACAAGACTATTTCATCTCTACAGGCCTGTTTCATGAGGGGGGGTTCCCTCACTCATCAGGAGATTTTAATGGGAGCATTCACATACCATGGTTTATATAGGGCACAGAGTGGGTGGGTACAGGCTGGCCTAGGGGCGTGGTGATTGGCTCATGTGTTACCTAGGAGGTGTTTCCGTCTGTGGCGGCATGCTGTTACAATTTCGCTGCGCTTGTTGAGGTGACAGGTCTGGACGGTAAATAATAAACAGTTTCTCTTTCAAGCATAGGTTGCATCTTTTATTACCACTATTGTAAGGTGTGCTGGATGCAAGAATTTGCCATGTTATTGAATATTCAACATTATTGTCTTTGAGGTCCCAAATGTGTTTGCTGAGTTCTGTGGTATTCCGCAGGTTTTGGTTCCTGAAAGAAGCCTTGTGATTGTTCCATCTGGTTTTGAATTCTCCCTCGGTTAATCCTACATATGTGTCGGATGTGTTAATGTCCTTGCGTATTACCTTAGATTGGTAGACAACTGATGTTTGTAAGCACCCCCCGTTGAGAGGGCAATCAGGTTTCTTTCGACAGTTACAGCCTTTGTTGGTTTTGGAGTCGCTCTGTCCGGTGGCCGACGGCTCATTTCCAATTGTTTTGTTGTGGTTTGAGATGATTTGTCGTATATTGTTCATACAGCTGTAGCTCAATTTAAGTGTTTGTCAATCAGATTGAGGAATTTGTGTCCAATGTTAGTTGAGACGTTTTTGCTGTATGGGGGGTTGTACCAGATGATGTCGTTTCGTTTTCTGTTCTTTTTTGGCTGGTTTCCTGGCGTGGGTTCATAGGTGAGGGTGAAATTGTATCCGCTTTCATCAAGGGCTTTTTGGTACGGGGGGGTTGCTTGGTCAAATTCAGCTTTGCTAGATGACAGCATCGATAGCCTTTTATTAATTCCGGTAGGTATTCTTTTCGTGGTGGTGGGTGGGTGGTTGCTGTCATGGTGCACGTATTGGAGTGTTGTGTTGGGTTTCGTGAATGGTTGGTGGCTGTTATTTCTCAGGTTGAAAGTGACGTCGAGGAAGTTGACGGTTTGCTTGTTGGCTTCAATCGTGATCCGTAGGCCGTTCTCTTTGAAAATTTGGCATATGCGCTTCTTGGTATTCTCGCTGCTCCTTGGCGAGGCGCGACACACTGCCAGTCCGTCATCACGGTAAATACCAAGGTTCAGATTGAGGCTAGCGAGCTGGGAGAGGAGGAAACTCCCAACGAGTTCACACGTTTCTGCTCCGTCAAAACTTCCCATAGTGACGTCAAATGTTGCATTGTTCTTTTTTTGCCATGGTGTACTGTTGTGGATGAGAATGGAGTTTTTTGCGTGGATGATGATGTTTCTTTCGTTGCCTGTGATTGAGTAGTAGTCTGAGGCGAAGTCTATATATATATATATATATATATATATATATATATATATATATATATATATATATATCCATCCATCCATCCATCCATCTTCTTCCGCTTATCCGAGGTCGGGTCGCGGGGGCAGCAGCCTAAGCAGGGAAGCCCAGACTTCCCACTCCCCAGCCACTTCGTCCAGCTCCTCCCGGGGGATCCCGAGGCGTTCCCAGGCCAGCCGGGAGACATAGTCTTCCCAACGTGTCCTGGGTCTTCCTCGTGGCCTCTTATCGGTCGGACGTGCCCTAAACACCTCCCTAGGGAGGCGCTCGGGTGGCATCCTGACCAGATGCCCGAACCACCTCATCTGGCTCCTCTCGATGTGGAGGAGCAGCGGCTTTACTTTGAGCTCTCCCCGGATGACAGAGCTTCTCACCCTATCTCTAAGGGAGAGCCCCGCCACCCGGCGGAGGAAACTCATTTCGGCCGCTTGTACCCGTGATCTTGTCCTTTCGGTCATAACCCAAAGCTCATGACCATAGGTGAGGATGGGAACGTAGATCGACCGGTAAATTGAGAGCTTTGCCTTCCGGCTCAGCTCCTTCTTCACCACAACGAATCGATACAGCGTCCGCATTACTGAAGACGCCGCACCGATCCGCCTGTCGATCTCACGATCCACTCTTCTCTCACTCGTGAACAAGACTCCGAGGTACTTGAACTCCTCCACTTGGGGCAAGATCTCCCCCCCAACCCGGAGATGGCACTCCACCCTTTTCCGGGCGAGAACCATGGACTCGGACTTGGAGGTGCTGATTCTCATCCCAGTCGCTTCACACTCAGCTGCGAACCGATCCAGTGAGAGCTGAAGATCCTGGCTAGATGAAGCCATCAGGACCACATCATCTGCAAAAAGCAGAGACCTAATCCTGCAGCCACCAAACCGAATCCCCTCAACGCCTTGACTGCGCCTAGAAATTCTGTCCATAAAAGTTATGAACAGAATCGGTGACAAAGGGCAGCCTTGGCGGAGTCCAACCCTCACCGGAAACGTGTCCGACTTACTGCCGGCAATGCGAACCAAGCTCTGACACTGATCATACAGGGAGCGGACCGCCACAATCAGACAGTCCGAAACCCCATATTCTCTGAGCACTCCCCACAGGACTTCCCGACGGACACGGTCGAATGCCTTCTCCAAGTCCACAAAGCACATGTAGACTGGTTGGGCAAACTCCCATGCACCCTCAAGGACCCTTATATACTATATATATATATATATATATATATATATATATATATATATATATATATATATATATATATATATATATATATATATATAAATAATAAAATAAATATATATACAGCTAGAATTCACTGAAAGTCAAGTATTTCATATATATATATATATATATATATATATATATATATATATATATATATATATATATATATATATATGAAATACTTGACTTGGTGAATTCTAGCTGTAAATATACTCCTCCCCTCTTAGCCCCGCCCCCAACCACGCCCCCGCCCCACCCCGACCACTCCCCCCCACCTCCCGAAATCGGAGGTCTCAAGGTTGGCAAGTATGCCTTTAATACAATTTCCACGATTACTGATGATGATTGTAGAATGACACACTTCTCTCAGTTTGAATCCAGCATTGTTCCAATATGATAACGTGTAAAAATCCAGTAAGTAAATCACCAAGATGCTGCCAAGACTATTGTTTTTATGTGGTCAGTGCTTTCACAGCAAGGCCATGCTGAGGTTTCGATAATGCTCCCTTTTCTCATGCTCTGATGGTGACATGCGGTCACTTCCTAAAAGAGGATCAGTCCCTTGTTGTGCTTGGCTACTCAAAAGTGCTTGAAGGGGCGAGGGGGAAATTCTGCGTTCGACAAACATTCTGGGGATTAGCTTCCCTGTGTGGAAATATGATCACAGTCTTTTTAAAATGGGAAAGGCTGGAAACAAGATGTCTCATCGAGCGGCGGAGGAAGACAATTGATCATGTCATTATTCGCCGTGAACGAATCCAACAAGCTTGTTATGATGGAAAATATGATGCGACCATGGAACACATGGTTAATTTGACAATGACACCATTCAAGAAAACAGAAAGGGGCCACCCACATGAGCTACAATAATCCTTTCTTAGCCAAGTAGGACAACAAAACACCATTTCCTTATTATTTGAGCCTTGTTCTTTGCTAAACACTCAAAGAAGAGCGACGCCGAAAACACAACTTTATCCAGTAAGTATGCGAAATGTACCGTATTTTCCGCACTATAAGGCGCACCTAAAAACCACAAATTTTCTCAAAAGCTGACAGTGCGCCTTATAACCCGGTGCGCTTTATATATGGATAAATATTAAGATTCATTTTCATAAAGTTTAGGTCTCGCAACTACGGTAAACAGCCGCCATCTTTTTTCTCCGTAGAAGAAGCGCGCGGTGCATGCTGGGATATGTGACGTTTCATTTCCATTTGTGTGTTTATGTAAAGACCCCAAAATGGCTCCTATTAAGTGTGTTGTCTGTCTAATTATAAATAATGCAGACGAGGCGTGTTAACTGAGTTCTCAACGTTTACTCACAGCGTGCTCATAACCACATTCTAACTCCCAGCATACAACGCTTCTCAGGGCTACCGCGCATGCTCGTAACTATCGTTGCATGCTGGGTAGTGTAGTTGTTATATTTGCTAGCTCATAACAGCACATTGAGAGACACGCTTACGCGCTTAATTCAATACTCGCCGTCATTCCGGGTGGATTGACAAAAGACCTCCAGCCGCTAGATATTGGTGTCAACAGGGCATTCGAAGCTAGACTGCTAACTGCGTGGGAACAATGGATGACAGAAGGCGAACACACCTTCACTAAGACGAGGAGGCAGCGCCAGACGACGCCAACATCTGCCAGTGGATCGTAAATTTGCCCAACTTTTCACTTCTGACACCGAAGACGAAGGATTTACGAATGAAGAATAACTTCAGAAAGTGAGCGCTATGTTTATTTTGTGTGTTGTGACATTAACGTTCGAGCAACATTATGTTGCTATTGCTCTGCACTATTTTGAATTTTACTATGTTTGTGATTGCACATTTGCGTACATTTTGGGAGTGAACAGAGTTGTTAGAACGCTGGTTTTTAATATATTATTAAAGTTTGACTGACCTATCTGACTGTTTTTTTGACATTCCCTTTAGCGCAGCGTAGGCGCGGCTTATAGTCCGGGGCGGCTTATTGGTGGACAAAGTTATGAAATATGCCATTCATTGAAGGTGCGGCTAATAATCCGGTGCGCCTTATAGTGCGGAAAATACGGTAGTCGCAAATCTGATTTAACTTGTGCAACAAAATGTCTGACACACCAGAAAAGTATCTTGGCATGGTAGGACTGGTAGGAATACGTTCATTACCCCTTTAAAATGAGTCACAACTTGTGCACAACGGTGTGACTTCATTGCTGACTCCCCTAAAATTCATATTGATCATCATTTAACTCCCGATGTCGTAACTTTGCTTCATTTGTGTAACTCATTTGTATTGCTCGGAAAGATAAAAGTACCATCGTACAATTTCCGACAAACGTCGTAACGTTGCTCTGACTTGTATCACCAAAATTATGACCGACCAGAATTTAATTTGTTCTTCAAAAATCCCCCAAAATCAAGTGCCTGCCTGCAAATTAATTGTTTTTATCTGAGTTTGATAAATGTTTTTATTATTTGCACAGCTATGTTATTTATTTTATGTAGAAAGAATATGTTTGTATTTTATTTATACATTATTTGTTTTTCTATATTATTCATGTTATGTAATTCTGCGCTACTTAAACAGTTTGTTTTCTGTGCTGTTAATACCCATCTTGACTAACCGGGTTAATACAAGTGCCACTGACTGTTTACAGTACAGTTGTCATTCACTTCAATTTCACTGAATATCACTCAAAAATGAATATTTTTCTATAAATATTTTCACCGGAAACTATATCGAGATATATAACGAATATTGAGTTTAAGTAGAAATATATCGAGATATACTTTTTCGTCCATATCGCCCAGCCCTAATATCGACCGATATAAAACACCAGTGACGTGCGGTGAGGTTCATGGCTGGTGAGGCACTGACTTCATCACAGTCAGATTTACAAACATATGAACCCTAAAGAGTATCTTATTCACCATTTGATTAAACAGGTTATGTTTAAAAGCTCATACCAGCATTCTTCCCTGCTTGGCACTCAGCATCAAGGGTTGGAATTGGGGGTTAAATCACCAAAAATTATTCCCGGGCGCGGCGCCGCTGCTGCCCACTGCTCCCCTCACCTCCCAGGGGGTGAGCAAGGGGATGGGTCAAATGCAGAGGACAAATTTCATTACACCTAGTGTGTGTGTGACAATCATTGGTACTTTAACTTAACTTTAACTTTACACATACAAACTGTAGCACACAAAAAAGCACATTTAATAAAAAAAACGTTATTATGGTCTTACCTTTACTTATAAATTAAGTCCATGCGCCGCTGTTGTGCTGGACTAATGCACCCCCTGACGGGAGTGTTATATCAACTAAAGCCCTCACTTAAACTTTCCACGTGCAAGATTGAATCTGTTTAAAAAAGTGTAACCGAGGGTTTATAAATGTCGCCTATACTGTATGAAACTACAAAATAACAAACACGGAGGCTCCAGTTTACACGAGGACCACTTTATTTACGTTCTTTCAAAAACCGCCGCTACACTCCAACGTGTCATCACTTCCGCTCTTAGCGCCTTCAAAATAAGAGCTCAAGGCATATACTGTATAACAGCGCATAACAGGAACTTAACATCAAAGAGGAAAGCCCATAAAAATAGGTTACAAAAGTTATTTAATAAGAAGCCAAAAAGTGCAAAAACAATAATGTTCGTGTTGGAGGAGTTGTGAATTAGGTACACCTGCAGTCTACAGGTGTACCTAATGTTGTGGCCCTGCAGTCATTCACAACTCCTCCAACACGAACATTATTGTTTTTGCACTTTTTGGCTTCTTATGAAATAACTTTTTTAAATAGATTCAATCTTGCACGTGGAATGTTTAAGTGTGGGCTTTAGTTGATATAACACTCCCGTCAGGTGGTGCATTCTACGGCGGGGGTGCAGATGGCGGGATTACTGCCAGCCTCAGCCAGTGCGTCTTTTGCAGCCGTTTTATGATCGCTCAGCACAAGAAATAGGTTACACACATACAGTTGTTGACAAAATACACTGTACATTATAAACCTCAGTTAACTAAACTATGGAAATGTATAATATAGTTCATATAGCAATACGGTCTCACTGCACAGCAGGCCAGCAGTTAGCCGAGTCCGCAATCCATGTTGAGGCACTGAGTGACGTGCCTCGACTGGCTGCTGTTCACCGCACTGTCTCTTCTCAGTATTTGAACGGCAAATGTGAAAATTCAGCGATTTTAAAGAAAAATAATCTAAAACTGGTGAAGTTAAATGGAAAATAACTTTATAGTATAATCACTGGATACATATAACAATTTAATAAACATTTTTTCTTTCTACATTTTTTTTCTTTCCATGATGGCAGGTGAGGCGGGTCCTCACCTGCACGTCACTCTAAAACACGTATATTGTGATACAGTTTTCAACCGTGTTGCCCAGCCCTAGATAAATATGATAATTACATTGTGAAACAAATATTTTAATGTGGTTTATTGATAAACCATGTTCTGTTGTATTTAAGTTACTTTTTTTTTGTTTCCTCGGGAATGTTTTTATTGTGTGTCGCACTGCACCAAGAAGGATGGAGTTTTGGATGGAGATTTGTAGTGACAACCTTGATGAACAAGTGCTCGCTGAATTTTAAGTGCCTTATATGTATGAACAAACTGGGGAAAAAAATGACCTGTAATCTTAAACTAGTCAGGCAACACTGGCCACTCTGCTTAAAGGGGAACATTATCACAATTTCAGAGGGGTTAAAACCATTAAAAATCAGTTCCCAGTGGCTTATTTTATTTGTTCGAAGTATTTTTTCAAAATTTTACCCATCACGCAATTTCCTTAAAAAAAGCTTCAAAGTGCCTGATTTTAACAATCGTTACATACACCCGTCCATTTTCCTGTGACGTCACATAGTGATGCCAACACAAACAAATATGGCGCATAAAACAGCAAGCTATAGCGACATTAGCTCGGATTCAGACTCGGATTTCAGCGGCTTAAGCGATTCAACAGATTACGCATGTATTGAAACGGATGGTTGTAGTGTGGAGGCAGGTAGCGAAAACGAAATTGAAGAAGAAACTGAAGCTATTGAGCCATATCGGTTTGAACCGTATGCAAGCGAAACCGACAAAAACGACACGACAGCCAGCGACACGGGAGAAAGCGAGGACGAATTCGGCGATCGCCTTCTAACCAACGATTGGTATGTGTTTGTTTGGCATTAAAGGAAACTAACAACTATGAACTAGGTTTACAGCATATGAAATACATTTGGCAACAACATGCACTTTGAGAGTGCAGACAGCCCAATTTTCATCAATTAATATATTCTGTAGACATACCCTCATCCGCGCTGTTTTCCTGAAAGCTGATCTGTCCAGTTTTGGAGTTGATGTCAGCAGGCCAGGGAAGCTAGGGTCGATATTCTTCTCTTGATCATCTTCGCTGGCATAAGGGACGGTGTGAGCCAAGACATCCAGGGGGTTTAGCTCGCTCGTCTGCGGGAACAAACTGCCGCCATTGCTTGCCGTGCTCCCGAGGTCTTTTGTCCCTGAATTACTCACACACTCCGGCAGATTCAATGGGGGTCTGGCGGCAGATTTCTTTGACTTTATCGTTGGAAATGCATCTGCTTTGAGTGTCGCAGGATATCCACACATTCTTGCCATCTCTGTCATAGCATAGCTTTCGTCGGTAAATTGTGCGGAACAAACGTCCAATTTCTTGCCACTTTGGCATCTTTGGGCCACTGGTGCAACTTGAATCCGTCCCTGTTCGTGTTGTTACACCCTCCGACAACACACCGACGAGGCATGATGTCTCCAAGGTACGGAAAACAGTCGAAAAAACGGAAAATAACAGAGCTGATTTGACTGGGTGTTTGAGAAAATGGCGGATTGCTTCCCGATGTGACGTCACGTTGTGACGTCATCGCTCCGAGAGCGAACAATAGAAAGGCGTTTAATTCGCCAAAATTCACCCATTTAGAGTTCGGAAATCGGTTAAAAATATATATGGTCTTTTTTCTGCAACATCAAGGTATATATTGACGCTTACATAGGTCTGGTGATAATGTTCCCCTTTAAGCAGAAACACAGCTTTATCTTCAGAGAGGTTGATAAGTGGATTTATCATCATCACTGGCTAGACCAGCATCAACACCGCAGAACAAAAAGAACTCCTCAGTCCATTCATTGGGCTTGAACACTGTCTCCTCTGTGTACAAGGTCAGCTTGTAAGGCAGAATGGTAACCATGCAGTGACAAGACACAAGAAGTCAATGGGAGCGCATGCACCGAAGCAAACAACAGCTCTTTAAGATACCAACAGAGGTCCTATAAAGATTGTAGTAAAAACAATGCAGAGAAACTGTTGCATTAAAGTTTGGAGTGATTTCGTCTGGGAAACATTTTTATGTAGAACTCAAAGTCAAGGAAAGCATTTAATCATTTTAAAAGACTTAGAATTCAAAAGTGTCAAACATTAGGAAGAAGAAGTAGATTTTGCCTATGGCCAAAAGTGTGTACTTTGTGCTTGGCACATGGCTGCAACACTCACTCAAGGACGACACATTCAAAAGCTTTCTCGTAGCTAGACAAATCAACATGAGCTACACAAAGCGAAAGTGCTCTTAACTCAAGTGTTACAAGTTGAACGGATGATCACTTTCACAGTAATAAAATGACACGTTTACCTACCGTTCCACAATCTTGTAAAGCAACTAAGGATACCTTAAGTGCAAAGGCTGTAACAACATAACGCTGACTATATAACAAGAACATGGTACAGACAGGGGGGGGCAATGGTGTGTCATGGTATTTGTGAGTACTAACCCTTTTACTCACACACAAAGAGTGAATATTTGTCATGTCATGCACCGCTACTGTGTAGCCTGTTATTTTTCTTACCAATGCATCAAAGGGTGGTGCTATAATTAAACATACAAAGTCCTTAATCTCTTAGCATTCTGATATATTTTGGCTAAACTACCAGAAAAAAAATAGGCTGTTCTTGAACTATTTGGAGTGGAAGCATGGTTTTGGGCATTTTTTGAAAGTGAACAAGGTGAATTTTATCCACCAAAGACTGAATGTGCTAAGTGCTACTGACATCGAGGAAGATTAGAAGATATTAGGTCCACCTAGAACGGAGGTGTCAAACTCGTTTTCATTGAGGGCCACATCGCAGTTATGGGCATATAAAAGTAGACAGTTTTATGTCGTCCACAGCTCCTTTACCACATGGGGTCCCCCAGGGCTCAATCCTTGCCCCAATTTTATTTGCGCTTTACCTTCTCCCCCTTGGTTCTATTTTTAGGAAGTACAGTATTGCATTTCATTTTTATGCCGATGATTGCCAGATTTATTTTCCCATGGCACAAAATAACACGGTTCAACGTCTTATTGACTGCCTGCACGACATCAAAGTCTGGCTTTCAGCTAACTTCCTGAGCCTAAATGAAGATAAAACAGAAGTTATGTTGTTCGGTCCAAGTCGCTCTCCCTCCCCCAACGTTGACCTCGGCACTCTGACCCCGTATCTCAGCGACTGTGTCACAAACCTGGGGGTAAAGTTTGACTCAGATTTTAAATTCGAAAAACAAATCAGCAGCGTCGTTCAAAAAAGCTTTTATCAATTACGCCAAATAGCGAAAGTGAAACCGCTTCTATCAAGACATGATCTTGAGAAATTAATCCACGCTTTTATCTCGACTCGTCTTGACTACTGCAATGCCCTGTATGTTGGCATTAGCCAGGCCTCCCTCGCCCGCCTGCAGCTCGTGCAGAACTCTGCTGCTCGTCTGCTAACACAGACCCGCAGACGTGAGCACATCACCCCTATTTTAGCGTCCCTTCACTGGCTCCCTGTGCGTTACCGAATACATTTTAAACTCCTTTTATTTGTTTTTAAATGTCTAAACAACCTCGCGCCAACCTATCTCTCCGACCTCCTTCAGCCTTACTGCCCCACCCGATCCTTAAGATCAGCCGATCAGCTGCTGTTGACGGTCCCTGACACAAGGCTGAAGCTTAGAGGTGACAGAGCTTTCGCCGTTGCTGCTCCCAAGCTCTGGAACGACCTACCCCTGAGTGTTAGACAAGCCTCCTCTCTTCCTGTTTTTAAATCTCTCTTGAAAACATACTTTTATTCCATGGCTTTTAACACTGAGTGATATCCATCCTGCAATGGCGCCCCATAATACACCTGCTGTGATCCTGTTTTTATGTTTTTATGAATTCTATTTTAATTATTTATTTTTTTATCGTGTTCTGTTTGTGTTGTGTTGTGTTTGCTCGGTACTCGTTTTATCTTTTAACCTGTTCATTGTACAGCACTTTGGCTACCCCTGTGGTAAATTTTAAATGTGCTCTATAAATAAAGTTGATTTGATTTGATTTGATATAAAAAAATTTAATAAGCGGAATGGAATAGAAAAGCAATACCACTGTTTTTAGTAGTAAAATTCAAGCAACAGAGCTGCCAGTTGTTTGTTTTTTTTTTACAGTAAAATATTGTAGTTTTTAATTGTTTTTTTGTTTGTTTTTTAATGTTTAGTCTCTTACTGTTTGTGGGAAAAAACTTTTTACAATTTTACAGTAAGAAACTCAGTCGGTGGAATTTAACCGTAAGACCTATTGTAAATTTTACAGTCTAAAATTTGATTGATAATCTGTTTTGAAATCATAAGTCAAGCAGATATTTAAGTACAGTATTTATCTTTGTTTTAACAAAAAAAATATTTTTGGAATACATGATAATATTTTGATTTTGATAATATTGAATTTTAAAAGATATGCAATTTCATGCAGTTCATGATTTTTTATGTCAAAAGAGAAGGAACACATATTTAGTAAGAAAAGATTAAGCATTTTATTAACGCATATTATTTCCAGGCTTTCGCGGGCCACATAAAATAATGTGGTGGGCCATATTTGGTCCCCGGGCTTTGAGTTTGACACCTGTGACCTAGAATATATATTTATTACTGTCATTATTGTTTGCAAAATAAAGACAAAATAAAATGATTTTCTTTTATGACACAAAATAACTTATAATGTCACTTATAATGGCGTAACTATCAGGGATGCACCAAATTGAAAATTCTTGGCGGAAACATCCATCCATCCATTGTCTACCGCTTGTCCCTTACGGGGTCGCGGGGGGTGTCAAACTGAAATACCAAAATAAATTATTATACCGATTATTATTATTACAATTGCATTTAGGGCTGACTATGTACTAACCTAACTAAAATCAAGGTATTGAAAATAAACACATGAATATTAATCTTTTTAATTAATAAAACAATCGTAAAGTTATAAAATAATAGTTATTCCCACTGGTAGTCCAACAATATAAAATAAAAATAATAATGTACAGGTTAAATACAGCACTGAATGGCGCGACGTGCTATGGGGGAACTTTCCTTTCCTGTGCGGTATTGTTCACATAATTCGAATGCCGATCAGGACGTTTGGATTTCAGGTGATTAAACATGACATGGAGAACGTCTTCACAGAAGATCCCCTTCTTGATATTTCCACATTTTGGCAATCGCTGTCCGTGGGTTTTGCTCGGATATATTGAAGTACGTCTACACCGCAGACATGTTGCCTCCAATCCAACTCCAGACAAGCGTGTGATTCCTGGTTACATCAAAGAATCCAGTTTCAGCAGTGTTGTATCAGTGATGCAACTTTGGGGCATTTTTGGTGGCTGAACATGTGGTGCATCACGAGTAAATATGAACAACTCTGAGATTGTTACCATTTTACAAGCACAGGGAGTTGTAAATTACTGATATTTAGAGACTAGAGACTGATTGCATGGACTAAGCTGTGCAGATCTTTGTTGACCCCACTGGACATCAAGTTAAAAGGGAACATTATCACCAGACCTATGTAAGCGTCAATATATACCTTGATGTTGCAGAAAAAACACCATATATTTTTTTAACCGATTTCCGAACTCTAAATGGGTGAATTTTGGCGAATTAAACGCTTTTCTAATATTCGCTCTCGGAGCGATGACTTCACAACGTGGCGTCACATCGGGAAGCAATCCGCCATTTTCTCAAACACCGAGTCAAATCAGCTCTGTTATTTTCCGTTTTTTCGACTGTTTTCCGTACCTTGGAGACATCATGCCTCGTCGGTGTGTTGTCGGAGGGTGTAACAACACCAACAGGGACGGATTCAAGTTGCACCAGTGGCCCAAAGATGCGAAAGTGGCAAGAAATTGGACGTTTGTTCCGCACACTTTACCGACGAAAGCTATGCTACGACAGAGATGGCAAGAATGTGTGGATATCCTGCGACACTCAAAGCAGATGCATTTCCAACGATAAAGTCAAAGAAATCTGCCGCCAGACCCCCATTGAATCTGCCGGAGTGTGTGAGCAATTCAGGGACAAAGGACCTCGGTAGCACGGCAAGCAATGGCGGCAGTTTGTTCCCGCAGACGAGCGAGCTAAACACCCTATCGACCCTAGCGTCCCTGGCCTGCTGACATCAACTCCAAAACTGGACAGATCAGCTTTCAGGAAAAGAGCGCGGATGAGGGTATGTCTACAGAATATATTAATTGATGAAAATTGGGCTGTCTGCACTCTCAAAGTGCATGTTGTTGCCAAATGTATTTCATATGCTGTAAACCTAGTTCATAGTTGTTAGTTTCCTTTAATGCCAAACAAACACATACCAATCGTTGGTTAGAAGGCGATCGCCAAATTCGTCCTCGCTTTCTCTCGTGTCGCTGGCTGTCGTGTCGTTTTCGTCGGTTTCGCTTGCGTACGGTTCAAACCGATATGGCTCAATAGCTTCAGTTTCTTCTTCAATTTCGTTTTCGCTACCTGCCTCCACACTACAACCATCCGTTTCAATACATTCGTAATCTGTTGAATCGCTTAAGCCGCTGAAATCCGAGTCTGAATCCGAGCTAATGTCGCTATAGCTTGCTGTTCTTTCCGCCATGTTTGTTTGTGTTGGCTTCACTATGTGACATCACAGGAAAATGGACGGGTGGTTAAAATCAGGCACTTTGAAGCTTTTTTTTTAGGGATATTGCGTGATGGGTAGAATTTTGAAAAAAACTTCGAAAAATATAATAAGCCACTGGGAACTGATTTTTAATGGTTTTAACAATTCTGAAATTGTGATAATGTTCCCCTTTAACATTGAACTTGGCTCCTCCTATATCCACATTAGCTTTGGCAACAGGAGCAAGTTCGAATGAAACATGCATTCTTTTTGGATCTCGAGTGAAATGTGTAGCTACTAGAGATGCGCGGATGGGCAAATATTTAATCCGCAACCGCATCAGAAAGTCGTCTACCATCCGCCATCCACCCGATGTAACGTTTGAATAGAACTGCATCCGCCCGCACCCGCCCGTTATATCTAATATAGACGATGCAAGGCATTAGTGAGGCACCTGCCAACTACTCCGGTTTTCCCGTAATTCGTACGGTTTTCATCAACCTATTCCGGGTTACGGGTGCAGTGATAAAAAATACGGTTTTTCATTAATTTAAAAAAAAAAAGGGTGAAAACTACGCGAATTGCACCTTGTGCAGACAAGATTTTTCGATCGGACACGGAGGAATTAGCGATGTAAAAGACCACGTTGGGACAAAAAAACACAAGTCTAATGCCGTTGCTAGCGATACAAGTGGAAAACTTTCAATGTTTTTCATCGCCCAAACAGATTCTTTGGATGTGATAAATGCCGAAGTTTTATTTACGGAGGCAATAATTGAGCATGGACTTCCAATCGCACTGGCTGATCACATGGGACAGTTAATAATGTAATGCAACCTTTAAAAATCATTACGCGGTGATCGCGGTCCCAAAAATAAACTTTTCTTGCATGATAATGTCCAGAAAAATTCGCTTTATATTACTATAGAGTCCTTTTAACGAATGAGTTTGATGGTTTATCACAAACCTTAAATGAAAGAAGTCCTTTGTTCGCACCATGCACCATGTTCGATGTCCCGGTTTTATGACTGTCGTAGACGTACACAGCGTCGCAGCTCTTGCAACTCACGTAGCCAGCATTGCTGTCATCCTGATTTACAACCTCATAAAAACGAGTCCACGCTGAACTTTTCTGGCCTTTTTTTCCCCTGGTCTTTAGTATTCCCTTTTTTAGTTTGTCGCGTACCACGTTTGCTGCCGGCGTTGCCATTTTTTTTTTTCTTCTTCTGATGTGGCGTGCTGCAGGTGCCTGCTGATAAATAATTGCCTGTTTCAAAGAGTGCTGCTCGTTTTTCGTATGCGGCTAACAACATTTAACTATGTATATATATTTCCGAATTGGTTTAACTGCCACCCGCAAAAAAAATAAAATAAAATAAAAAATATCTCATTAATCCGCCCGACCCGACCCGCGGCGCAGATAAAATCTTATTTATTTAAATTTCATCCGCCCGATCCGCGGATAATCCGCCGAATCCGCGGTTGTGTCCGCAAACCGCGCATCTCTAGTAGCTACTGATTACAGGGTTCTATCTCTCTGGACATGCGTGCTAGGATGCAGAACCCCAGGAGCTGATTAATGCAGCAGCATGAAGAGCAAACGTTAGCCCAAACAGTAAGTCGAAGCAGGGACAGAGAGGGGAAATGGGGATTTCTCAGGAAAACAAAATTTTCAAATGTAATCACAACTGAAACAATACATTTCGGGGCTTAGTAGATAAGAAGCAAAGAAGTGAAGAGGCTAAGAAACCAATTATGTTTTCAATCATTTGTTCTCGTCATTGGAACCACCTAGATGGCTAATATAAGTGCTAAAAATGCACATTATTGCCCACTCTGAGTTTGGACCCTTAGGAGCACTGAATAATCCAGCTATTCAGACACATAATGCATTCCTCTAGAGACTGAGCTCCAGGATACAGGCAAATATTTAATTACATCAGGCCTCTGATTCTGAGAATACATTCCCTCTGTGATGTGTGCACCAAGATCAATGCGCTGTTGACAACGTTGCCTCACTATGAGTTTTGTGTGGTGTTGGAATTTGTGATGTCTTGACAGTTTCGGAGTATGGTGTGTGCGTGTTGGCGCGAGTAAGGAGGATCATTGAGTGCGAAGAAAAAACACGTTGTTGTCGCTGTTGTTGCTTAGGTGCGGTCATGGCAGACAGTAGCCCGTTTTACAAAGAGACCATTATTGATTAACCACCTCCTCGTCATCCTTAACGTCACAGTAGACAACTAGTAGAAAACGGTCCGAACCTTAAAGGGTATATGATTTTTATTTTCTACATTTAAAACATTTCCTTGTGGTCTACATAACATGTAATGGTGGTCCTTTGGTCAACATTTTGCATAGATTATGCATTAAAACCATAAACCATATTCAAGCTGTCTCCACCCCGTCAGCCATGTTGTAGTTTTTAGCGCTTCCCTCAAACTTGACAACCCTCCCGATTTTCCCGGGAGACTCCCGAATTTCAGTGCCCCTCCCGAAAATCTCCCGAATTTCTCGCGATTTCCACCCGGACAACAATATTGGGGGCGTACTGCCTTTAACGTCCTCTCTCACCTGAAACCTTCACCCCTTAACAGCCGCATGCTGTCCAGGCGTCCGCTTTTCCTCCATATAAACATCGTACCGACCCAGTCACATAATAATGTAGCGTTGGACAGGTTTATCAATGGTCTTTACTCGAAGATGTCAATAAATGCTGACACGTTGTATGATCTTTTAAGTGGTTTGATGATAACGCAAGGCATACTTGGTCAACAGCCATACAGGTCACACTGAGGGTGGCCGTATAAACAACTTTCACACTGTTACTAATATGCGCCACACTGTGAACCCACACCAAACAAGAATTACAAACACATTTCGGGAGAACATCCGCACCGTAAGACAACATAAACACAACAGAACAAATACCCAGAATCCCTTGCAGCACTAACTCTTCTCGGGACGCTACGATAACATCTACGGCTTTTGGAGCTCAGTGCACAACTGCACACAAAACAAGAAGGAGACGAAACAGAAGAACGAAGAAGAGACATGGCTACGACGAGTAAGGAGAAGAAATACGCTTGCATGATGATTGGAAAAAATAATTTTTCATCCAGAAAAGCTTGAAGGGGAAGGGGTATGCTGCCTGCACCTCAACCCCGCCCCCAACCATGCCCCCCATCTCCCGAATTCGGAGGTCTCAAGGTTGGCAAGTATGGCTTCCCTATGGAGTCTACTGACAGATATAAATTTGAACTATACGCTACTTTTTATTAAAAACGGCAACAGTGAAGGATGCTCGTGCATGTACGAGCCAATGTGCCCCACAACAAGGGAAAAGAGTTTGGACTACAACTGAATTAAAAATGGCGGACTCGCGCAAAGCTCTTTGGGTGAACTCTACCATATATGGAGATATTCGCTGGCATACAGTAATTAAAGCTAAATACGTCACTGAAGTCTCAAACCCCAAACAGCTTGTAGGGAGCAAGTTTGTAAGAAGGCAACATTCTTATAAAAATGTCTTTGTTGGTTTGATTTAAACTATTCGAGACTTCAGTGGATCCCAAATGCACGAAAACAGGTACCAACAGCTAAGAAGAGTTGGTTTTACATAATCGGACCTCTTTAAAACTGCCCAGGTGGCTTGTTTTGCTTCTGGCCAACTTCAGGGTTCCGCAGTTGTGTTTGGCAATTTCAATGGGGCGCCGTGGCTCGGTTGGTTGGGCGGCCGTACCAGCAACTGCAGGGTTTTAGGTTCGATCCCCGCCTCCGCCATCCTAGTCAATGCCGTTGTGTCCTTGGGCAAGATACATTACCCGCCTGCTCCCAGTGCCGCCCACACTGGTTTACATGTAACTTCGATAATGGCTTTCACTATGTAAAGCGCTTTGAGTCACTAAAGAAAAGCGCTATATAAATGTAATTCACTTCACTAAAAATGTAATTCACTTCACTATCATGTTGAATAATCGATTGTTTTGACATTTTATTGTAATCGGTATTGATTGTTGGTTTATGTGCCAGTTGAAGTGGATGAAGATTATACTGTTGTACCAAGATAACAGGTTTATTTGGTCCTCATTAGAGTTTGTTTATTGTTTTGGCAATAGCCCAAGACTACATTTACACTGCAACCCAAAGTGGCCCAAATCGGATTTCATATACAGGTAAAAGCCAGTAAATTAGAATATTTTGAAAAACTTGATTTATTTCAGTAATTGCATTCAAAAGGTGTAACTTGTACATTATATTTATTCATTGCACACAGACTGATGCATTCAAATGTTTATTTCATTTAATTTTGATGATTTGAAGTGGCAACAAATGAAAATCCAAAATTCCGTGTGTCACAAAATTAGAATATTACTTAAGGCTAATACAAAAAAGGGATTTTTAGAAATGTTGGCCAAATGAAAAGTATGAAAATGAAAAATATGAGCATGTACAATACTCAATACTTGGTTGGAGCTCCTTTTGCCTCAATTACTGCGTTAATGCGGCGTGGCATGGAGTCGATGAGTTTCTGGCACTGCTCAGGTGTTATGAGAGCCCAGGTTGCTCTGATAGTGGCCTTCAACTCTTCTGCGTTTTTGGGTCTGGCATTCTGCATCTTCCTTTTCACAATACCCCACAGATTTTCTATGGGGCTAAGGTCAGGGGAGTTGGCGGGCCAATTTAGAACAGAAATACCATGGTCCGTAAACCAGGCACGGGTAGATTTTGCGCTGTGTGCAGGCGCCAAGTCCTGTTGGAACTTGAAATCTCCATCTCCATAGAGCAGGTCAGCAGCAGGAAGCATGAAGTGCTCTAAAACTTGCTGGTAGACGGCTGCGTTGACCCTGGATCTCAGGAAACAGAGTGGACCGACACCAGCAGATGACATGGCACCCCAAACCATCACCCAACCATGCAAATTTTGCATTTCCTTTGGAAATCGAGGTCCCAGAGTCTGGAGGAAGACAGGAGAGGCACAGGATCCACGTTGCCTGAAGTCTAGTGTAAAGTTTCCACCATCAGTGATGGTTTGGGGTGCCATGTCATCTGCTGGTGTCGGTCCACTCTGTTTCCTGAGATCCAGGGTCAACGCAGCCGTCTACCAGCAAGTTTTAGAGCACTTCATGCTTCCTGCTGCTGACCTGCTCTATGGAGATGGAGATTTCAAGTTCCAACAGGACTTGGCGCCTGCACACAGCGCAAAATCTACCCGTGCCTGGTTTACGGACCATGGTATTTCTGTTCTAAATTGGCCCGCCAACTCCCCTGACCTTAGCCCCATAGAAAATCTGTGGGGTATTGTGAAAAGGAAGATGCAGAATGCCAGACCCAAAAACACAGAAGAGTTGAAGGCCACTATCAGAGCAACCTGGGCTCTCATAACACCTGAGCAGTGCCAGAAACTCATCGACTCCATGCCACGCCGCATTAACGCAGTAATTGAGGCAAAAGGAGCTCCAACCAAGTATTGAGTATTGTACATGCTCATATTTTTCATTTTCATACTTTTCATTTGGCCAACATTTCTAAAAATCCCTTTTTTGTATTAGCCTTAAGTAATATTCTAATTTTGTGACACACGGAATTTTGGATTTTCATTTGTTGCCACTTCAAATCTTCAAAATTAAATGAAATAAACATTTGAATGCATCAGTCTGTGTGCAATGAATAAATATAATGTACAAGTTACACCTTTTGAATGCAATTACTGAAATAAATCAAGTTTTTCAAAATATTCTAATTTACTGGCTTTTACCTGTAAATCGGATTTTTTCTAGCTGACTGTTTACTGCAAAGGCAGCACGGTGGAAGAGGGGTTAGTGCATCTGCCTCACAATACGAAGGTCCTGAGTAGTCTTGGGTTCAATCCCAGGCTCGGGATCTTTCTGTGTGGAGTTTGCATGTCCTCCCCGTGACTGCGTGGGTTCCCTCCGGGTACTCCGGCTTCCTCCCACTTCCAAAGACATGCACCTGGGGATAAGATGATTGGCAACACTAAATTGGCCCTAGTGTGTGGATGTGAGTGTGAATGTTGTCTGTCTATCTGTGTTGGCCCTGCGATGAGGTGGCGACTTGTCCAGGGTGTACCCCGCCTTCCGCCCGATTGTAGCTGAGATAGGCTCCAGCGCCCCCCGCGACCCCAAAGGGAATAAGCGGTAGAAAATGGATGGATGGATGGATGGATGTTTACTGCAAGTAAAATGTGATTTGTATCAGACTACAATGTGGCCCAAAGTGGCCCCTAGGCGGCCTCGACGTCACTTGCATGCGCACTTCAATAAAGTGAAAACAAAGGAAGTTGACCGGGAGGAAGTCGCTGCTGCTACAAAATAAAATAAAAGTCGCAACACCTTAAAAATTAGTGAATTTTTTTATGTGATAATACATTAACGTAATATAATTTATGAATGGATGTATACTAGGGATGTCCCGATCCGATATTTGGATCGGATCGGCTGCCGATATTTGCCAAAAATTGCGTATCGGCAAGGCATGGGAAAATGCTGATCCAGATCCAGTTTAAAAAAAAACTCCGGTCCGTGTTTTCTAACGCACCGATTTAAATAATACATTCCACTTTTCTGCTGCTCCGTAATTACCGTTCCGCATTTTCCAGCACACCTTCAACACATCCACATGTCTGTGAATTCTCACGCAGTTGCTTTTAGCTGCTGGCATTACACGACAGGCTCTTCTCACTCTTTCCTGTGTTTCCCTCTCACAGACAGCAGCGCACCTTCTTACACACGTCACATACTGTCACGTCATACATCACATACGTATACGTCCTCCCCGAGCAGAGAGGTAGCAGCATGGCTAACGTTAGCTGTGATGCTAGCGCAGCCGTGCGAGCAACGCTCCCTCTAAAGGTGCTCGCCTGTGCAATTGCGCACTGTTTAAGCGTCCTCTGCGCATAGCAAATCTATGCCACGCACAAAATCAAATAAAAAAATAAGCGCATAACAATTTTCAACACACCGACACGACGGAGAAAACAGTTTTCGTCATCATTGTTCAAATATTGTGACGTCTGTCGAGACGCTTATCTCCATTCGGTGCCACACGCCCACACCATCAAAATGATGAGGCAAAAATTTCCACATCAAAACCGTATGAAAAAATTAGTGATTTTTTTAGTTGTGATTTCCTTTTCTGCATGAAAGTTTAAAAGTAGCATATACTAATGCAGTATGAAGAAGAATGTTTTAATGTAGACATGCAAGCCTTGAAAGAAACTTTTGAAAATCAAGACTACATTTCCTGCAAATGGGTGCATTTCTACCCTATATTTTAACTTTAGATTTATTGTCATATCAAACTCTTTTGGCTGTCTTTTTGACACTTACATCCGGCGCCCCCCTCCGCACCCTGGATTATAAATAATGTAAATAATTCAATGTGATTATCTTGTGTGATGACTGTATTATGATGATAGTATATATCTGATAGTATATATCTGTATCATGAATCAATTTAAGTGGACCCCGACTTAAACAAGTTGAAAAACTTATTGGGGTGTTACCATTTAGTGGTCAATTGTACGGAATGTGTACTTCACTGTGCAACTTACTAAAAAAAGTCTCAATCAATCAATCAAAACACATAGAATCATCATACTGCTGTGATTATATGCATCAAGTGTTCATTCAAGGCTAAGGCAAAATATCGAGATATATATTGTGTATCGCAATATGGCCTTAAAATATCGCAATATTTAAAAAAGGCCATATCGCCCAGCCCTAGTTTCAATGATGCCATTTCTGTTTGTCATGTATAATTTTGTCTATTTTGTGTTTATCCTTGAATAAACAGGTCAGTTTCTTGTTACCAACCATTGTGTATTATTCAAACTCCCCTAATTCAGCTGGCTAGTTGTTATCAAGAGTACTAAAACACTTTTCAACATGATTCTGACAACTAAGTAGGCTAAATAACTTTAAACTTTAATACATGCTCGGATAGGCCACTATCGGTCAGTATCGGTATCGGTCAGTATCGGTATCGGATCGGAAATGCAAAAACAATATCGGTATCAGATCGGAAGTGCAAAAACCTGGATGGGGACATCCCTAATGTATACAGTATAATATATTTAGAAGGGTTTTAATCCTTTAACAGCTGTTAAGTAGAGGAGACACCGACATCAGAGTGGATCTCGTTGAGCTTTATGTAAGCAATTGCACCACAGCATCAGTTACAGTCCAACAATCGCTATTTCTTAGAAATCAAAATATATATTTACAGTCTTAGTCAAAAGTTTACATACATCACATGACATCACATAGACAAAGATAAGACCTTCTGGAGGAAAGTTCTGTGGTCAGATGAAACAAAAATTGAGCTGTTTGGCTACAATACCCAGCAATATGTTTGGAGGAGAAAAGGTGAGGCCTTTAATCCCAGGAACACCATTACTACCGTCAAGCATGGTGGTGGTAGTATTATGCTCTGGGCCTGTTTTGCTGCCAATGGAACTGGTGCTTTACAGAGAGTAAATAGGACAATGACAAAATTCTTCAGGACAACCTAAAATCATCAGCCCGGAGGTTGGGTCTTGGGTGCAGTTGGGTGTTCCAACAGGACAATGACCCCAAACACACATTAAAAGTGGTAAAGGAATGGCTAAATCAGGCTAGAATTAAGGTTTTGGAATGGCCTTCCCAAAGTCCTGACTTATGATGTTCATGTAACATGATGTTCTTTACAAGTGTATGTAAACTTCTGACCACGAATGTATATATTACATACAGCCTATTATTTGCGCACTGTTGACAAGTGATGCAACGAAAATTTGGTCGTCTTAAATAGACTTTGCTCACCGAAACCGGATGTTGTGATGAAGCATCCAATTCCGCTGGCGACCCGGCGCACACGAGTGACGTAGCTCGCCCAAAGCTGACTAAAAAGTCAAATTCAGGTCGCATTGTGTTTAGACTGAAGTCACATTTGAAAACATCAGATTCCAATCAGATTCAGGACTACCTCCTGATGTGGCCTGAATCTGGTGCCAAAAGATTCGATTAGAAGCAATTTGGGGCATTTGGACTGGCAAAAAAAATCAGATCTGTGTCACTTGAGGGCAAAAAAAAAAATCAGATTTGGTGTGCCGTGTAAACGGAGACCAAATGAACGATGTAAGTTTGAAAAAACCATAAAGATAGAAAAAAGTTGCAGCGTTGTGAGGTACACATACCAAAGTGTGTGCTACATGTCAAAACTCTGGAGAATGTTTCGAGCAAGAATATGTCATGATGTACTGTCTGGTTGTCATCACATATTAAACAAGAAATAAACATAAGTATTTCAAAATGGTTGAAACAAGGTGCAGTACATTCCTCAACACTTCTAGAACAATCCAAACTGAATTCCTGGAACAAAAACTGTGTATAACTGGATTTGACCAAAAACTTAGATAAATCATATAAAGTTACATAATTTGTTTGATATATTAAACTTACTTGGCGTTCTAGTGCTTTGAGATGTTAAAAGCTGGATTATGGCACTACTTTATGTCACAAATTCCAGTTAAGCATTATAACTCAGCATGATCGGAGCGCTACCTTGAGCCCCCCTAGAAAGTGAAAACATATGATGTATAATATCAAAACATTACAGTTCAGGCCTGTTCCTCTAGCTCATTTCCTTTGCACATCTGTTCTCCTTTAAACAAGGTCCAGTGGAGGTTGTAGTGATGTCTAATATGAAAGGACTGATAAGGATGCAATACTGCGCAAAGATTCAAGAAGGTTGGAGGACACCTTTAAGAAAATCAAATGGTTACTTGTTACGTATATTTGGTTTGTTTTAGGGATGGGCGATATCGCCGATAATCCATATTGTGATATACAGTAAAGCCTCTTGTGATAACAATATATTTCATGATAAATTATTTGGTATCTAAATCATAATAGAATCATTTCAAATGGTTACAAAGGCTCCTAATTTGGCTGCTGACGTATGCAAAAACATACTGCATTTATTATTAATCTGCTTGATAATTTACTGTTCATAGCTGGTTATTTTTCTGTTCTAACATAGTTCTAGCTACTGGTACACGTTTGTTAAAATGTACTCAACACTTTTTCTTCTGTCGTTTGGCTACTTTACATTAGTTTTGAGCGATATGACGGATTTGGGTATCGATAGAGTATCAATCTCAATCAATCTTTATTTATATAGCCCTAAATCACAAGTGTCTCAAAGGGCTGCACAAGCCACAACGACATCCTCGGTACAAAGCCCACATACGGGCAAGGAAAAACTCACCCCAGTGGGACGTCGATGTGAATGACTATGAGAAACCTTGGAGAGGACCGCATATGTGGGTAACCCCCCCCCCTCTAGGGGAGACCGAAAGCAATGGATGTCGAGTGGGTCTGACATAATATTGTGAGAGTCCAGTCCATAGTGGATCCAACATAAGTAAGCAAGAGTACCAAATAGTTATAGGGGCAGTCTTGGTCATGCCAATGCTGATACTTACACTTCAAATTTCCTAGAGCCATGCATGATTATATTTGTTTTTGATCCCAATAATAATCAGACAAAAACACAGGGTGGTGGCGTAAGACTATCAATTAAATATTCAAATTATGTCCTCATTTCCTTTTATTAAAATTTTTTTGGGAGTCAAATAAATTCAGTGGTGCAAAATAACTAAACAAAAGCAAAAGCTATTATTGGATCTGACTTAAATCCTTAGGTTTTTGCACTTAAAGTTATCTTGTGTCCAGGGACTTATTTCTCGAGTTTGTAAACAATAACAAAAACAACCAAACAATAACAAAAACGACCAAAAAAAAAGACTTTTTGATAACAAAAAATATCGATCTAATCACCGCAGTATTGACCATATACTGAAACAGGGGTGCCCACACTTTTTCAGCAGGTGAGCTACTTAACAGTACCGTATTTTCCGCACTATAAGGCGCACCTAAAAACCACAAATTTTCTCAAAAGCTGACAGTGCGCCTTATAACCCGGTGCGCTTTATATATGGATAAATATTAAGATTCATTTTCATAAAGTTTAGGTCTCGCAACTACGGTAAACAGCCGCCATCTTTTTTCCCCGTAGAAGAAGCGCGCGGTGCATGCTGGGATATGTGACGTTTCATTTCCATTTGTGTGTTTATGTAAAGACCCCAAAATGGCTCCTATTAAGTGTGTTGTCTGTCTAATTATAAATAATGCAGACGAGGCGTGTTAACTGAGTTCTCAACGTTTACTCACAGCGTGCTCATAACCACATTCTAACTGCCAGCATACAACAACGCTTCTCAGGGCTACCGCGCATGCTCGTAACTATCGTTGCATGCTGGGTAGTGTAGTTGTTATATTTGCTAGCTCATAACATCACATTGAGAGACACGCTTACGCGCTTAATTCAATACTCGCCGTCATTCTGGGTGGATTGACAAAAGACCTCCAGCCGCTAGATATTGGTGTCAACAGGGCATTCGAAGCTAGACTGCTAACTGCGTGGGAACAATGGATGACAGAAGGCGAACACACCTTCACTAAGACGAGGAGGCAGCGCCAGACGACGCCAACATCTGCCAGTGGATCGTAAATTTGCCCAACTTTTCACTTCGGACACCGAAGACGAAGGATTTACGAATGAAGAATAACTTCAGAAAGTGAGCGCTATGTTTATTTTGTGTGTTGTGACATTAACGTTCGAGCAACATTATGTTGCTATTGCTCTGCACTATTTTGAATTTTACTATGTTTGTGATTGCACATTTGCGTACATTTTGGGAGTGAACAGAGTTGTTAGAACGCTGGTTTTTAATATATTATTAAAGTTTGACTGACCTATCTGACTGTTTTTTTGACATTCCCTTTAGCGCAGCGTAGGCGCGGCTTATAGTCCGGGGCGGCTTATTGGTGGACAAAGTTATGAAATATGCCATTCATTGAAGGTGCGGCTAATAATCCGGTGCGCCTTATAGTGCGGAAAATACGGTAATGACCAAAATCAAGGGGACTGTGATACTTGCAAGAAACATACTTCATTTGGTTCCAAGGAGGCAAGGAATAGTGACTCACACTGTGGAGGCACGTTCGCCGCTGGCTCGCTAAGACATTGCGTTTAACACGTGTTTGTTCGCTTGTTGCTGTTAAATGTGCAGGAAACAGCTAGAATGTGTCATCAAAATGAATTATCACAACATGACGATCATATTAAAAGCTTTATCGGCTGCCAAGTGTATATCATTTACAGTGTTTGTATCGCGCAACCCTCGTCTGTTTCTCCTCTGGCTCTGTCCTTGTTTGCAAAACAAACCACCTTTGGTATTACAATAGTCAATTCTTATTTCTAGCATTATTGATTAATCACACAGCATCTTTGACGGATTGAGCAAGCATAATGTGTCACGACAAACCTATGAAGCAACAGTCTTATTTCATCCATTAGCCTTCAGCATCTGTCTTCCAGAGGAAACTTCAAAGAACAGCTTGACTTAACTTTTGGAACCTAGTGATAGATGCGGAATGTCACCGAAAAGGAGTGGATGGTGAACAACATTCATCAATCGTTGTCCCCGGTGACAGGCAGACTCCTCAGGAAGTACCACCCCACTGCCTTCAAGGTTAGGCAGACAGCCAATGGAGCCAACGCGTTGATATTTAATGAAACATGCTCTTTTGCTGAACAGAAGGCACCATTACATTTTCTTCAAGGGGAGAAGAGTAACTCGATATATATATTTTTTTTATATGTTTATTTCCTCTGCAATGGTGTTTATTAGGAACTCTAAAGACTAGAGATGCGCGGTTTGCGGGCACAACCGCGGAGTCCGCGGATTATCCGCGGATCGGGCGGATGAAATTAAAAAAAATTAGATTTTATCCGCGGGTCGGGTCGGGTCGGGTGGTTGAAATAAAAAAAAATTAGATTTTAAATAGATTCAGGCGGGTGGCAGTTAAACCAATTCGGAAATATATATACATTAGAGATGCGCGGATAGGCAATTTATTTCATCCGCAACCGCGTCAGAAAGTCGTCAACCATCCGCCATCCACCCGATGTAACGTTTGATCAGAACTGCACCCGCCCGCCATCCGCCCGATCTAATATAGATGATGCAAGGCATTAGTGAGCCTGCCAACTACTCCGGTTTTCCCGTAATTCGTACGGTTTTCATCAACCTATTCCGGGTTTTTCATTAATTAAAAAAAAAAAAAAGGGTGAAAACTACGCGAATTGCACCTTGTGCAGACAAGATTTTTCGATCGGACACGGAGGAATTAGGGATGTAAAAGACCACGTTGGGACAAAAAAACACAAGTCTAATGCCGTTGCTAGCGATACAAGTGGAAAACTTTCAACGTTTTTCGTCGCCCAAACAGATTCTTTGGATGTGATAAATGCCGAAGTTTTATTTACGGAGGCAATAATTGAGCATGGATTTCCAATCGCACTGGCTGATCACATGGGACAGTTAAATGTTTGTCATGCAACCTTTAAAAATCATTACGCGGTGACCGCGGTCCCAAAAATAAACTTTTCTTGCATGATAATGTCCAGAAAAATTCGCTTTATATTACTATAGAGTCCTTTTAACGAATGAGTTTGATGGTTTATCACAAACCTTAAATGAAATAAGTCCTTTGTTCTCCTGCACCATGGCCTTGCTTCGTGTTTGGTGCGCACGCTTTATAACCTCACTGAGGTTATAAAGCTTTTGCCTGTTAAAGAAAGGAGACTGATCCAACGCAGCACAGACTTTCGCGTGCCACGCTGTCACGACCCAGACGCACACCAGTGCGCAATCATATGGGAGCCGCGCTAAGCGCACCTCCAAGCGCGTCTCGCTGCCGGCGACGGACGGGTATATGGGCCCGACGCTCCAGCGCCATCCATTTTCAGGGCTAGTTGATTCGGCAGGTGGGTTGTTACACACTCCTTAGCGGGTTCCGACTTCCATGGCCACCGTCCTGCTCTCTATATCAACCAGGGTGAGCCCCACCCCTTTCGTGAGCGCACTGCGCACGGAGTGACCCCTGTTACGCGCCCCCGGCAACAGGGGTGGCGGGCAGGTAAGCTGCGCGGGCGGAGCGCGCGGAGTGACCCCTGTTACAAGCCCCCGGCCACGGGGGTGGCGGGCAGGTAAGCTGCTTACCTGCTGCGCGTGACGCCGGCCGCGGCGAAGGCGGACGAGGCGGGGTGTCGGTGCGGTGGGCGCGGTGGTGACCCTGGACGTGCGTCGGGCCCTTCTTGCGGATCGCCTCAGCTACGGCTCCCGGTGGGGCCCTCTCGGGGGAAGGGGCCTCGGTCCCGGACCCCGGCGAGGCGTCCCTTCTCCGCTCCGTAAAAGTGTCCATCTCTTTTTTATTTTTCTTCTGTTGTGGCATATGCTGCAGGTGCCTGCTCGTTTTTCGTATGTGGGTAACAACATTTAACTATGTATATTAGAGATGCGCGGTTTGCGGACACAACCGCGGAGTCCGCGGATTATCCGCGGATCGGGCGTAACAGGGGTCACTCCGCGCGCAGTGCGCTCACGAAAGGGGTGGGGCTCACCCTGGTTGATATAGACAGCAGCTAGGACGGTGGCCATGGAAGTTGGAACCCGCTAAGGAGTGTGTAACAACCCACCTGCCGAATCAACTAGCCCTGAAAATGGATGGCGCTGGAGCGTCGGGCCCATATACCCGGCCGTCGCCGGCAGCGAGACGCGCTTGGAGGTGCGCTCAGCGCGGCGCCCATATGATTGCGCACTGGTGTGCGTCTGGGTCGTGACAGCGTGGCACGCGAATGTCTGTGCTGCATTGGATCAGTCTCCTTTCTTTAACAGGCAAAAGCTTTATAACCTCACTAATGCCTTGCATCGTCTATATTAGATATATAACAACGGGCGGGTGCGGGCGGATGCGGTTCTGATCAAATGTTAGATCGGGTGGATTGCGGATGGTTGACAACTGTCTGATGCGGTTGCGGATGAAATAATTGCCTATCCGCGCATCACTACTAAAGACATCTAGAGATGCACATTTCGAGTATTTAAAAGGGGGCTTTTTTTTAAAGTTTAGGTCACTTTCTTAGGTACAGATCCTTCGATGGGATCCATTTCTCCACCAAAAGCCAAGCAAACCAACATGTATCACAACAAACCATATAAGATAGCAGAGCTGGGCAAATATTTTGCCACGGGGGCCACATTGAGAGAAAAAAATGTGTCTGGGGTAGAGATGCGCGGTTTGCGGACACAACCGCGGAGTCTGCGGATAATCCGCGGGTCGGGCGGGTGACAGGACGAAAAAAATAGATTTTAAATAGATGCGGGCGGGTTGCGGTTGAACCAATTCGGAAATATATATACATAGTTAAATGTTGTTACCCACATACGAAAAACGTATAGATTTTATCGGTCCTTTAGGTGGAGCTGATGGTGCATCACCGAAAAAGAAAAGGATTGACTTCACAGAATGGGAGGAGGATACACCTAGCTGTGCTTGTTGATGAAGTAGAGGATTATTCCTCTACAAACTTGCATCTCGACGGATCAGCAGAGGAAAATCTACTTTCCTTTTGGGGGAAACAAGGACAATCATTCCCACGACTACAACACCTTGCCAAGAGAATCCTATGCGTCCCAGCAACAAATGGCGCAAGTGAGCGCTCCTTCAGCGCAGCAGGGCGCATTTTAGAGGCCAGGCGCTCTCGCCTGAATCCTGGCACTGTAGATGCCATTTTATTCCTGCATAGTCCTAACAAAAAAAAAAGGAAGTAGACATACGGTTGGATATGTTAAACGAATTAGTCTACGTTACCTAGGCTATACCAAATAAGCCCATGTCTAACCTATATTGAGTTCGGTCAGCTGAATAATTTTGATGGTTACGTGTTGTTTGGGCGCACTACAATGCAAAGGAATTAAGGCAAAAATATAGGCCTAGTCTTTCTAAAACATTTTTTTAACTTCTTAAAAGCCTCGTTCTGCTTGCTGGAACTGCGCACACAAAGTGTGAGGAACGCACTCCTAATCTGAGGGCATTGGCAACAATAGTCAACACTTTCTTAATGGAAATGACAATAATACTATAATAATGATAAATAATATTATCACGCATTGAATGTCTCTGCTGAATTGGATCAGTCTCCTTTCTTTAACAGGCAAAAGCTTTCTAACCTCACTAATATGCTTGCATCGTCTATATTAGATATATAACAACTGGCGGATGGCGGGCGGGTGTGGTTTTGATAAAATGTTGGTTGGGTGGATGGCGGATGGATGACGACTTTTGTGATGCGGTTGCGGATGAAATAATTGCCTATCCGCGCATCTCTAGTCTGGGGGTCCAAGGTGTATGCGTATATAAATGATGTATACACATTTAGCTGTAAAAAAAAATCTGCTGTACAGTATGTGTGTTTGGGTCCCTTTTTTTCCAGCAACACTACCGTATTTTCCGCACCATTAGCCGCACCTAAAAACCACAAATTTACTCAAAAGCTGACAGTGCGGCTTTTAACCCGGTGCGCTTTATATATGGATAAATATTAAGATTCATTTTCATAAAGTTTCGTTCTCGCAACTTCGGTAAACAGCCGCCATCTTTTTTCCCGGTAGAGCAGGAAGCGCTTCTTCTTCTACGCAAGCAACCGCCAAGGTAAGCACCCGCCCCTATAGAACAGGAAGCGCTTCTTCTTGTACTGTAAGCAACCACCCGCCCCCGGAAGAAGAAGAAGCGCGCGGTGCATGCTGGGATATGTGACGTTTCATTTCCATTTGTGTGTTTATGTAAAGACCCCAAAATGGCTCCTATTAAGTGTGTTGTCTGTCTAATTATAAATAATGCAGACGAGGCGTGTTAACTGAGTTCTCAACGTTTACTCACAGCGTGCTCATAACCACATTCTAACTCCCAGCATACAACAACGCTTCTCAGGGCTACCGCGCATGCTCGTAACTATCGTTGCATGCTGGGTAGTGTAGTTGTTATATTTGCTAGCTCATAACATCACATTAAAAGACACGCTTACGCGCTTAATTCAATACTCGCCGTCATTCCGGGTGGATTGACAAAAGACCTCCAGCCGCTAGATATTGGTGTCAACAGGGCATTCGAAGCTAGACTGCTAACTGCGTGGGAACAATGGATGACAGAAGGCGAACACACATTCACTAAGACAGGGAGGCAGCGCCAGACGACGCCAACATCTGCCAGTGGATCGTAAATGCCTGGGCAGATATTTCGGTCACAACTGTGGTCCGAGCTTTCCGGAAGGCAGGATTCACAGAACTGCTGGATAACAGTGACACTGACTCCGATGACTTCGACGAGACGGAACCGGCCATTTTGGATCTCACATTTGCCCAACTTTTCACTTCGGACACCGAAGACGAAGGATTTACGAATGAAGAATAACTTCAGAAAGTGAGCGCTATGTTTATTTTGTGTGTTGTGACATTAACGTTCGAGCAACATTATGTTGCTATTGCTCTGCACTATTTTGAATTTTACTATGTTTGTGATTGCACATTTGCGTACATTTTGGGACAGAGTTGTTAGAACGCTGGTTTTCAATATATTATTAAAGTTTGACTGACCTATCTGACTGTTTTTTTGACATTCCCTTTAGCGCAGCGTAGGCGCGGCTTATAGTCCGGGGCGGCTTATTGGTGGACAAAGTTATGAAATATGCCATTCATTGAAGGTGCGGCTAATAATCCGGTGCGCCTTATAGTGCGGAAAATACGGTAATACCAAAAGTCGCAATGTCCGATAGAATAAAGAACGTGGGATTTACATTGTTAACTATGAACAGTAAAACACTGAATATTAACAACATATGAACCTCACTCCTCATTTACTTCTCATACTAGCTCCTCGATAGTTGTGTATCTTTTAAAATCAAGCAAAACACAACAAACAGTGAAAAACAGCAACATAGGAATGCAAAGTGTAACTTAACTTTACAATGTGTGTCTCATTTTGCCTCAATCCTCATTCTTTCAAGTATGAGGAGGCAAATTTAATCTTACTGGATATTTATCACTTATGGTTTATGGTAATGAACAAATATGATGCTATCTGGCTGTACAACTGTACACAGGGAAGACAGTGTAGTAATACGTCAGATGAAGTTCAGGTAAAATATGTTAATAGTGTGTGAGTAGATGATGTGTTGGGTTGAAAAACGCAATACCTCAAAACACTATAAAAGCGGTTGTCAAGTTAATAGAGGGTAAAAAGAAACATCCTACAGATGAAGTCCATGCAAGAGGCACATCTCCAAAAAACTGTCCTCGGGTTGTCCTGGAACATGTCTAATTGTGAGATCCAGCCAATGGCTAATGAATCAAAAGAGGCAATTACTGTATACATTCATACAGGCCGAGAGCAAAAAGTGTGTCCCCAGCAAGCATATCAACCTCCCACACACATTCAACAAAATAGTGTCATTAGAGTGCACATATTGCTCCTCTGCTAAGATGGAACACACACACATGCACACACACACGCACTGGAAAAGTTTCATTTGTTCGCCGTTGTTAGAGCTTTCCCATCTGGTCTCGTCTCTGTGCAGCATGCAGGAAAGCAGCTGGAAGTTGTGCGAGCGATAATAATCTATGATATCGTTCTTCCTTTCTTTTTGTGTGACAGGAAGGGGAGAAAACTAAAAATGAGACAACCTCAATCATTACCTTCAACACACACCAGATATGTGTGCATGTCTGTTTGCTGAAAAACTAAAGAAAAACACAAACTTTCAAAAAGTGCGGGTTCTTGTGTGTTTATGCAAGGTGTCATAGGGAGTTTTGCAGGTATGATGAGCGGTGCCCTTCGTATAAAATACCAGAAGCACAACCCACCCACTGCCCCGACACAGGCAGTCACAGCGGCACACCAGGGTAGCGCCACATGTGCTATCACCAAGCTGATGGGCTACATAGCTGCCTGAGGAGAGCGATATGCCATAATGCCAATCCGCATCCTGTCTAACCTTTAAATCCAGATTGGTTCCAATGTCAAGTTGATAGCGCATGCTGTTACCGTATTTTCCGCACTATAAGGCGCACCGGATTATTAGCCGCACCTTCTATGAATTACATATTTCATAATTTTGTCCACCAATAAGCCGCCCCGGACTATAAGCCGCGCCTACGCTGCGCTAAAGTGAATGTCAAAAAAACGCTGCGCTAAAGTGAATGTCAAAAAAACAGTCAGATAGTTCAGTCAAACTTTAATAATATATTGAAAACCAGCGTTCTAACAACTCTGTCCCAAAATGTACGCAAATGTGCAATCACAAACATAGTAAAATTCAAAATGGTGTAGAGCAATAGTAACATAATGTTGCTCGAACGTTAATGTCACAACACACAAAATAAACATAGCGCTCACCTTCTGAAGTTATTCTTCATTCGTAAATCCTTCGAATTCTTCGTCTTCGGTGTCCGAATTGAAAAGTTGCGCAAGCGTGGTATCCAAAATGGCCGGTTCCGTCTCGTAGAAGTCATCGGGAGTCAGTGTCGCTGTTGTTCTGTGAATCCTGCCTTCCGGAAAGCTCGGACCACAGTTGTGACCGAAATATCTGCCCAGGCATTTACGATCCACTGGCAAATGTTGGCGTATGTCGTCCGGCGCTGTCTGCCCGTCTTAGTGAAGGTGTGTTCGCCTTCGGAGCTGTGTGAAAAAAGCCACCCGGCCTCTTCGCGTAAACTTCCCTTAACCACTCGCTCATCTTTTCTTCATCCATCCATCCCTTCGAGTTAGCTTTTATGATGACGCCGGCTGGAAAGGTCTCTTTTGGCAAGGTCTTCCTTTTGAATATCACCATGGGAGGAAGTTTCTGGCCATTAGCATGGCAAGCTAGAACCACAGTGAAGGACGACTTCTCATTCCCTGTGGTGCGAATATTCACCGTACGTGCTCCCGTTCCACAGTGCGGTTCAGTTGCTGTGAAATACGGTAGTAATCCGTGTGCGGATGGAGAGATAGCGTCTTTTTATGAACCGGATCGCTTAGTAGGAGCCATTTTGTGGTCTTTACAGATGTAAACAGGAAATGAAACGTACGGTGATATCCGCGCGTTTTTTCTTCTTCTTCCGGGGGCGGGTAGAAGAAGAAGCGCTTCCTGTTCTATGGGGGCGGGTGCTTTCCTTGGCGGTTGCTTGCGTAGAAGAAGAAGCGCTTCCTGTTCTACCGGGAAAAAAGATGGCGGCTGTTTACCGAAGTTGCGAGATCGAAACTTTATGAAAATTAATCGTAATAAAGCGCACCGGGTTATAAGGCGCACTGTCAGCTTTTGAGAAAAATTGTGGTTTTTAGGTGCGCCTTATAGTGCGGAAAATACGGTATAGAACTCTGAGAAGTAGTACCAATAACCAGAATTTGAACCAGGTGGAAGAACCTAAACACTGTCAGCCCACTATAACACCATTTGCCACCCAATTCTAAAGCAGTAGTACTCTGAAATCATATTTGAATCTTAGTGTACTGGGTTGGCATGGTCAATGAAGAGATTTTAAAGGGGAACATTATGACCAGACCTATGTAAGCGTCAATATATACCTTGATGTTGCAGAAAAAAAGACCATATATTTTTTTAACCGATTTCCGAACTCTAAATGGGTGAATTTTGGCGAATTAAACGGCTTTCTAATATTCGCTCTCGGAGCGATGACGTCACAACGTGGCGTCACATCGGGAAGAAATCCGCCATTTTCTCAAACACCGAGTCAAATCAGCTCTGTTATTTTCCGTTTTTTTCGACTGTTTTCCGTACCTTAGAGACATCATGCCTCGTCGGTGTGTTGTCGGAGGGTGTAACAACATGAACAGGGATGGATTCAAGTTGCACCAGTGGCCCAAAGATGCGAAAGTGGCAAGAAATTGGACGTTTGTTCCGCACACTTTACCGATGAAAGCTATGCTACGACAGAGATGGCAAGAATGTGTGGATATCCTGCGACACTCAAAGCAGATGCATTTCCAACGATAAAGTCAAAGAAATCTGCCACCAGACCCCCATTGAATCTGCCGGAGTGTGTGAGCAATTCAGGGACAAAGGCGGCAGTTTGTTCCCGCAGACGAGCGAGCTAAACCCCCTATCGACCCTAGCTTCCCTGGCCTGCTGACATCAACTCCAAAACTGGACAGATCAGCTTTCAGGAAAAGAGCGCGGATGAGGGTATGTCTACAGAATATATATGTATATCCTCTGGCACTGTTCCCCTAGCATTCAAGAAAGCGGTTATTCATCCTCTGCTCAAAAGACCTAACCTTGATCCTGACCTCATGGTAAACTACCGACCGGTGTCCCACCTTCCCTTTATTTCGAAAATCCTCGAAAAAATTGTCGCACAGCAGCTAAATGAACACTTAGTGTCTAACAATCTCTGTGAACCTTTTCAATCCGGTTTCAGGGCAAATCACTCTACGGAGACAGCCCTCGCAAAAATGACTAATGATCTACTGCTAACGATGGATTCTGATGCGTCATCTATGTTGCTGCTTCTTGATCTTAGCGCTGCTTTCGATACCGTCGATCATAATATTTTATTAGAGCGTATCAAAACACGTATTGGTATGTCAGACTTAGCTTTGTCGTGGTTTAACTCTTATCTTACTGACAGGATGCAATGCGTCTCCCATGATAATGTGACCTCGGACTATGTTAAGGTAACGTGCGGAGTTCCTCAGGGTTCGGTTCTTGGCCCTGCACTCTTTAGTATTTACATGCTGCCGCTAGGCGACATCATACGCAAATACGGTGTTAGCTTTCATTGTTATGCTGATGACACCCAACTCTACATGCCCCTAAAGCTGACCAACACGCCGGATTGTAGTCAGCTGGAGGCGTGTCTTAATGAAATTAAACAATGGATGTCCGCTAACTTCTTGCAACTGAACGCCAAGAAAACGGAAATGCTGATTATCGGTCCTGCTAAACACCGACATTTATTTAATAATACCACCTTAACATTTGACAACCAAACAATTACACAAGGCGAATCAGTAAAGAATCTGGGTATTATCTTCGACCCAACTCTCTCGTTTGAAACACACATTAAGAGTGTTACTAAAACGGCCTTCTTTCATCTCCGTAATATCGCTAAAATCCGTTCTATTTTATCCACTAGCGACGCTGAGATCATTATTCATGCGTTCGTTACGTCTCGTCTCGACTACTGTAACGTATTATTTTCGGGTCTCCCTATGTCTAGCATTAAAAAATTACAGTTGGTACAAAATGCGGCTGCTAGACTTTTGACAAGAACAAGAAAGTTTGATCATATTACGCCTATACTGGCTCACCTGCACTGGCTTCCTGTGCACTTAAGATGTGACTTTAAGGTTTTACTACTTACGTATAAAATACTACGCGGTCTAGCTCCGTCCTATCTTGTCGATTGCATTGTACCATATGTCCCGGCAAGAAATCTGCGTTCAAAGAACTCCGGCTTATTAGTGATTCCCAGAGCCCAAAAAAAGTCTGCGGGCTATAGAGCGTTTTCTATTCGGGCTCCAGTACTATGGAATGCCCTCCCGGTAACAATTAGAGATGCTACCTCAGTAGAAGCATTTAAGTCCCATCTTAAAACTCATTTGTATACTCTAGCCTTTAAATAGCCCCCCTGTTAGACCAGTTGATCTGCCGTTTCTTTTCTTTTCTCCTCTGCTCCCCTTTTCCTTGAGGGGGGGGGGGCACAGGTCCGGTGGCCATGGATGAAGTGCTGGCTGTCCAGAGTCGGGACCCGGGGTGGACCGCTCGCCTGTGCATCGGCTGGGAACATCTCTGCGCTGCTGACCCGTCTCCGCTCGGGATGGTGTCCTGCTGGCCCCACTATGGACTGGACTCTTACTATTATGTTGGATCCACTATGGACTGGACTCTCACAATATTATGTCAGACCCACTCGACATCCATTGCTTTCGGTCTCCCCTAGAGGGGGGGGGTTACCCACATATGCGGTCCTCTCCAAGGTTTCTCATAGTCATTCACATCGACGTCCCACTGGGGTGAGTTTTTCCTTGCCCTTATGTGGGCTTTGTACCGAGGATGTCGTTGTGGCTTGTGCAGCCCTTTGAGACACTTGTGATTTAGGGCTATATAAATAAAGATTGATTGATTGATTGATATATTAATTGATGAAAATTGGGCTGTCTGCACTCTCAAAGTGCATGTTGTTGCAAAATGTATTTCATATGCTGTAAACCTAGTTCATAGTTGTTAGTTTCCTTTAATGCCAAACAAACACATACCAATCGTTGGTTAGAAGGCGATCGTCGAATTCGTCCTCGCTTTCTCCCGTGTCGCTGGCTGTCGTGTCGTTTTCGTCGGTTTCGCTTGCATACGGTTCAAACCGATATGGCTCAATAGCTTCAGTTTCTTCTTCAATTTCGTTTTCGCTACCTGCCTCCACACTACAACCATCCGTTTCAATACATTCGTAATCTGTTGAATCGCTTAAGCCGCTGAAATCCGAGTCTGAATCCGAGCTAATGTCGCTACAGCTTGCTGTTCTTTCCGCCATGTTTGTTTGTGTTGGCTTCACTATGTGACGTCACAGGAAAATGGACGGGTGTTTATAACGATGGTTAAAATCAGGCACTTTGAAGCTTTTTTTAGGGATATTGCGTGATGGGTAACATTTTGAAAAAAACTTCGAAAAATATAATAAGCCACTGGGAACTGATTTTTAATGGTTTTAACCATTCTGAAATTGTGATAATGTTCCCCTTTAAACCCAATAGAAGAGCAAAGTTCTCTGGCATGTTAGCTAAATGACATGCATAAAGCGATGGCTTGCGCTGTTGTAGTGGCCATCCTGTTTCTAACACCATTTGCCACCAAATTATAAAAGGAAAGTACCCTTAACCTTAACCCAGATTAGAACCTCACGCTACTGGGTTAAAAATGTATACATCGACCAGGACACTGGAGGGCAAGGCTGTCCGGCATGTTAGCTAGGTCATATGTATAGGGCTGCAACAACTAATCGATTAAATCGATTTTAAAAATAGTTGCCGATTAATTTAGTCATCGATTCGTTGGATCTATGCTATGCGCATGTGCAGAGGCTTTTTATTTGTATTTTTTTTTTTTTTTTTTTTAATAAACCTTTATTTATGAACTGGAACATTTACAAACAGCTGAGAAACAATAATCAAAATAAGTATGGTGCCAGTATGCTGTTTTTTTTTCAATAAAATACTGGATAGGATAGAAAAGTAGTTTGTCTCTTTTATCCGATTATTAATCGATTAATCGAAGTAATAATCAACAGATTAATCGATTATCAAATTAATCGTTAGTTGCAGCCCTACATATGTATAACCCTCTTGAAGGCCACCCGGCTTTTGACATCATCTGCCACCAAATTCGCCATGAACCAGGTTTTGAAAAGGGTTCGACTGGGCTGTTCTACCTGAATGCCTGACTCTGAAGTAGTCCCCACTTCTGACGCTATTTGTCCAAAAAATGTAAATACCCTCAACCCAAATTAGAATTTAGGTACACTGAAAATGACACTGAAAAGCAAAAATCTTGAGGAAGGCGGCTACTGTAGATCATGAATACTGTAAGTAGTGACGAGGCATGCTAAATTACACTCTCAGTCATCTCTTATACTAGTTGCCCATTTAAATAATCCGATGCTCACCAACAATATTCCAAACAAGTAGTACCATCACAACCAAGACAATGACCTAAGTTTACTGGGATGAAGAACGTGTACAATGATAATGAAACTTGGAAATTGTAGCCAGATCATGCAAACAATTCTAGTGATGGCATGCTTCTTCGCACTCACTATCCTGTTTCTTAACCTTCACTACAAACTTTTAAATGAATAGTACATTCAACATAGGTTTTAGAGATTAAAAACGTGTACATTGACCATGACACTGAAGAGCAAGGCTTAGTAACCTTGGGTCATCTTTCTAAATCTCGCTTCTGATACCATTTTCCACAGAAATCAGAGTTAGTACCTTCAACTGGCTGTTGAGCATTGATAATGAAATCAAGACTCAATCACCGCTGTTGATTTATTCGGCTATTCCTAAACCTAAAAGTACCCAGCGTGTCTTGAAAAAGCTTCCAACATGCTGTGGCAGCCCTGAAAATGTATCAAATGACAGCTAGGGAGCATATGGTGTTTTGGTTGCCCTGGCGAGATCCGCGGCAGGCAGCTACTTAGTCACGGCGAGTGTTGTAGATACAGAAAGGGACTCCAACTGCTCCTCCGGATGACCTTCATTACAACAATTAATATGCATGCCACTCAAACACATGTTGTACCAGAGCTGGTGCTGAACAACAACTCTGACAAAATTAAAACAAAGTTGTATGTTTAAAGAAAAACAAAAATCAATAAGCACAAAAAACGATCATTGTTTTGCTGAACACTTAATGGCCTAAATTTTCTGTTATTCTGAAGTAAATCGATCAAGCAGGAGATGCCATTGTGAGTCAACAAAGAGGGCCCATTAGCCAAACCAGAGCTATACATCGAGATGTCTGAACCAGGTCCCAGGGCACAGAAGCGAGGGGCTGGGGGGCCCAAAGACAAGGCCTAATTGGCTTGCAAGGTCCTGATTTGGGTGAGGCAAAGAACAGATGAAGAACAAACAGATGTGGCATGTGTTCATACTTGCCAACACTCCCGGATTTTCCAGGAGACTCCCGAAATTCAGTGCCTCTCCCGAACACCTCCCGGGACAAATTTTCTCCCGAAAATCTCCCGAAATTCAGGCGGAGCTGGAAGCAACGCCCCCTCCAGCTCCATGCGGACCTGAGTGACGTCAGGTGCGCAACACCACGTAAATCGTTGGCCAACCAAAAAGTAACCCCAGTACACTATAGCCAACATTCACCAGGAGATGGCAACAGACAAACATAGATCACTATTACATTCCTCCCCTTTTAGAAATGTATAGAAGTTACTCAAAATAAATAAACAACCCAACCAAAAAATGCAGCAGCTCAATTAAAAAAACTGTACTTAAGCCACATTCTTTTCTTTTTTTTTTAGTACTGAACTCTTAACCCTCATTTGTAAAAAAATAATATGCTTATTATACAAACAGTATTTGTATACCTTTAACACAGACTTTTATACTGTTTTTAGAGATTCAGTTGTTTTGGTGGTACTCGAAACCTTTCTGGGTACCGGCGAAAGGGTGTTCAGCATGGTTAGAAAAATAGTGACAGAGAATAGAACAAGGATGGACAATTCAACCCTTAACTCAACAATGAGTAGATGAGTGTTATGTGTGTGTATATGTGTAAATAAATGAACACTGAAATTCAAGTATTTATTTTATTTATATATATATATATATATATATATATAATACATTAAATATATATATAGCTAGAATTAACTGAAAGTCAAGTATTTCTTTTATATATATATATATATATATATATATATATATATATATATATATATATATATATATATATATATATATATATATATATATATATATATATATATATATATATATATGAAATACTTGACTTGGTGAATTCTAGCTGTAAATATACTCGTAAATCGTAGGTCTCAAGGTTGGCAAGTATGCATGTGTTGAACAAAGACATACTACATCCAGGGTTTTTCCTTAATGTAACTGAATGTGCTGCACCACCACGGTAATATCATAGCCTCAACACCTTCAAAAAAAAGTTTTTTTGAAAAAGAAAATTTGTAATACAATGTATTGTAGCCTCCAGAAACAGTCACACAAACACTGACCCACTTTTTAACTTTTATTGCCAATCTTATGCTAATAAATGGCAGAATTTCAACAGGTTTTAACTCCCGTGCAAACACTTTTGTCCCCGTGCTTCCCCAGACACACAAAACTTCCTAATTCTCTGCCGATCCGCCTACAGGCACAGGCAATGTGTTTGTGATTATGAGAAAAATTAACATCAAATCAAAACTACACAAACATAAAACATTGCCACCAGCAGATCGTTACAGTATGAATAGATATACGTAGCCTATTATTTGTGCACTATTGTCTAGTGATGCACCGAAAACTCGGCCACCAAAAAAATTTTTTGATCACCGAAAACAGCGGATAAATATATCCCCGCGAAAAGCCATCTACAAAATGTGTAAATATTAAGAGGACTGACAGCTTTTAAAAAGAGAAAGTCCAACTGGAGCAACAGCGCGAAGCAAGTGACGTCATGCTTGCTGCAGGTCTCTTTTAGTCGGAGACGAATTCAAGACAAAGTTATATGTTTTTTTTTTATCGGTGCACAAAATTACCCGTGCATGAACATCACCTTGTTCAAAGAACACAGTGCATGGAACTCACAACAAATTACACACTTGCAAATAAGTTGGGAAATTAGAGGGAACATTGTTTGGGGGTATCCATAATACTTAGACTTAGACTTCTTTTTTATTGTCAATCAAATTTTAACTTTACAGTACAGATACGCCGATAGGGAGAAGTTTTTATTTACACGATTGATTGATTGATTGATTGAATGAAATTTGTATTAGTAGATTGCACAGTACAGTACATATTCCGTACAATTGACCACTAAATGGTAACACCCCAATAAGTTTTTCAACTTGTTTAATTAAGTCGGGGTCCACGTTAATCAATTCATGAGTCTGGTGTGTCTTGACCGCTGCGGCGGAGGCTCTGCCGAACCCCTGAGGCCGACTCACCGAACCCGATCGAACCCAGGTTAAAGGGGAACATTATCACCAGACCTATGTAAGCGTCAATATATACCTTGATGTTGCAGAAAAAAGACCATATATTCTTTTAACCGATTTCCGAACTCTAAATGGGTGAATTTTGGCGAATTAAACGCCTTTCTAATATTCGCTCTCGGAGCGATGACGTCACAACGTGGCGTCACATCGGGAAGCAATCCGCCATTTTCTCAAACACCGAGTCAAATCAGCTCTGTTATTTTCCGTTTTTTCGACTATTTTCCGTACCTTGGAGACATCATGCCTCGTCGGTGTGTTGTCGGAGGGTGTAACAACACGAACAGGGACGGAATCAAGTTGCACCAGTGGCCCAAAGATGCAAAAGTGGCAAGAAATTGGACGTTTGTTACGCACACTTTACCGACGAAAGCTATGCTACGACAGAGATGGCAAGAATGTGTGGATATCCTGAGACACTCAAAGCAGATGCATTTCCAACGATAAAGTCAAAGAAATCTGCCGCCAGACCCCCATTGAATCTGCCGGAGTGTGTGAGCAATTCAGGGACAAAGGACCTCGCTAGCACAGCAAGCTATGGCGGCAGATTGTTCCCGCAGACGAGCGAGCTAAACCCCCTGGATGTCTTGGCTCACACCGTCCCTTATGCCACCGAAGATGATCAAGAGAAGAATATCTACCCTAGCTTCCCTGGCCTGCTGACATCAACTCCAAAACTGGACGGATCAGCTTTCAGGAAAAGAGCGCAGATGAGGGTATGTCTACAGAATATATTAATTGATGAAAATTGGGCTGTCTGCACTCTCAAAGTGCATGTTGTTGCCAAATGTATTTCATATGCTGTAAACCTAGTTCATAGTTGTTAGTTTCCTTTAATGCCAAACAAACACATACCAATCATTGGTTAGAAGGCGATCGCCGAATTCGTCCTCGCTTTCTCCCGTGTCGCTGGCTGTCGTGTCGTTTTCGTCGGTTTCGCTTGCATACGGTTCAAACAGATATGGCTCAATAGCTTCAGTTTCTTCTTCAATTTCGTTTTCGCTACCTGCCTCCACACTACAACCATCCGTTTCAATACATGCGTAATCTGTTGAATCGCTTAAGCCGCTGAAATCCGAGTCTGAATCCGAGCTAATGTCGCTATAGCTTGCTGTTCTTTCCGCCATGTTTGTTTGTGTTGGCTTCACTATGTGACGTCACAGAAAAATGGACAGGTGTTTATAACGATGGTTAAAATCAGGCACTTTGAAGCTTTTTTTTAGGGATATTGCGTGATGGGTAAAATTTTGAAAAAAACTTCGAAAAATATAATAAGCCACTGGGAACTGATTTTTAATGGTTTTAACCATTCTGAAATTGTGATAATGTTCCCCTTTAAGAATCACTGGTCTAAAATGACACGAAAAAAAGATGCTAGATTTGTTGCTTGCCATTTTTTAAATAAAGAAGTAATTCAGTCTCTAGACACTTGAAAAATTCTCAACAAATTTAAAACATGGCAAAAGGATATAAAAGGATATACAAATATATGTTAATACTAACTAGTAATAACATTTGTTTATAAATATATGTTTACATTTTTTTAGCCTTTTTAAAGAATATCCTACCTTGGCGAATTATGCGATGACATCATGGTGACCACACCCACACCTTCCACCTAACCACGCCCTCACAGGTATCTATCAATCTGGGGGAAACCTGACATCACTTTCTTATTGATCTACTTCTATGGTAGCTAAAGATTACTGGAAGAAGCTAATGAAGACAAGTGGAATGTCACAAGCCAGTTTCTGGTTAAATTGTTGCTATCCAACACGACTTGGGCCCCCATATCAGCACTTGAGAGTATAAGACTGGAAACAAAGAAAAAAAAAAAAGAAATGATCCAACTTGAAATTCGTTATTGAACACAGGAACCCAGTTGTGTTTGGCGGCAGTGTAACGACTGCAGTAAATACTTGAATTGATGACAGAAATGCCGGTCACTGAACATCTGCCTGTGAAATATTTCACTGGGTTGACATAGTCCAGTTAAAACTTTTATCCGCCTGTTGTTTTGCCTTGTTTGGACTTGGTAAAACACTCCCAGGTTTGACTGGGTTACCCGGGTGATGTCTCCTTCCGATAACCTGATAAGATTCTGGCTTTGCTTCGCCGCTGTTGCTCGATTGGTTGCTGGCAAAAGTAAGACAAGGCTAGTCCAGAGAGCCCATTTACTCTAATCTCCATAACGGGCTGGCTTTATCTGAAGAGTGATGAGGCGTGAGAGTATGTGTTTATTGTATGTGTGTGTCTGCCCATGAGGTCAAATTACTCAAGTGCCGTGGATTCATGCGGACAATTTAAATTGAAAGCAGATCTGCATTTTATGGCCAGGTAGGATTGTTGCAAGAAACAAGGCAAACAAATATGTTATCACCATTTAAACTACTGGAAGTATCGGCACCTTGGATCAGTTTACACCAGATTGCAACAAATCTGGTTAAAGATCTAAGTACCCAAAATGTTGAACCTACTACAGGTAAAAGCCAGTAAATTAGAATATTTTGAAAAACTTGATTTATTTCAGTAATTGCATTCAAAAGGTGTAACTTGTACATTATATTTATTCATTGCACACAGACTGATGCATTCAAATGTTTATTTCATTTAATTTTGATGATTTGAAGTGGCAACAAATGAAAATCCAAAATTCCGTGTGTCACAAAATTAGAATATTACTTAAGGCTAATTTCCAAAAAGGGATTTTTAGAAATGTTGGCCAACTGAAAAGTATGAAAATGAAAAATATGAGCATGTACAATACTCAATACTTGCTTGGAGCTCCTTTTGCCTCAATTACTGCGTTAATGCGGCGTGGCATGGAGTCGATGAGTTTCTGGCACTGCTCAGGTGTTATGAGAGCCCAGGTTGCTCTGATAGTGGCCTTCAACTCCTCTGCGTTTTTGGGTCTGGCATTCTGCATCTTCCTTTTCACAATATCCCACAGATTTTCTATGGGGCTAAGGTCAGGGGAGTTGGCGGGCCAATTTAGAACAGAAATACCATGGTCCGTAAACCAGGCACGGGTAGATTTTGCGCTGTGTGCAGGCGCCAAGTCCTGTTGGAACTTGAAATCTCCATCTCCATAGAGCAGGTCAGCAGCAGGAAGCATGAAGTACTCTAAAACTTGCTGGTAGACGGCTGCGTTGACCCTGGATCTCAGGAAACAGAGTGGACCGACACCAGCAGATGACATGGCACCCCAAACCATCACCCAACCATGCAAATTTTGCATTTCCTTTGGAAATCGAGGTCCCAGAGTCTGGAGGAAGACAGGAGAGGCACAGGATCCACGTTGCCTGAAATCTAGTGTAAAGTTTCCACCATCAGTGATGGTTTGGGGTGCCATGTCATCTGCTGGTGTCGGTCCACTCTGTTTCCTGAGATCCAGGGTCAACGCAGCCGTCTACCAGCAAGTTTTAGAGCACTTCATGCTTCCTGCTGCTGACCTGCTCTATGGAGATGGAGATTTCAAGTTCCAACAGGACTTGGCGCCTGCACACAGCGCAAAATCTACCCGTGCCTGGTTTACGGACCATGGTATTTCTGTTCTAAATTGGCCCGCCAACTCCCCTGACCTTAGCCCCATAGAAAATCTGTGGGGTATTGTGAAAAGGAAGATGCAGAATGCCAGACCCAAAAACGCAGAAGAGTTGAAGGCCACTATCAGAGCAACCTGGGCTCTCATAACACCTGAGCAGTGCCAGAAACTCATCGACTCCATGCCACGCCGCATTAACGCAGTAATTGAGGCAAAAGGAGCTCCAACCAAGTATTGAGTATTGTACATGTTCATATTTTTCATTTTCATACTTTTCAGTTGGCCAACATTTCTAAAAATCCCTTTTTTGTATTAGCCTTAAGTAATATTCTAATTTTGTGACACACGGAATTTTGGATTTTCATTTGTTGCCACTTCAAATCATCAAAATTCAATGAAATAAACATTTGAATGCATCAGTCTGTGTGCAATGAATACATATAATGTACAAGTTACACCTTTTGAATGCAATTACTGAAATAAATCAAGTTTTTCGAAATATTCTAATTTACTGGCTTTTACCTGTATATCTGATTTTTTGGACCATATATGTCAGGTGTGTCCAACGTTTGACACATGGGCCATTTGCAGCACAAAGCTTGTTATTTTATTAACCCACAGCAACAATAGTAAGTAAATAATAATATACAGTATATACTGTTGACGTAAACACACTTTTTGTGTCTTTTTACGCATTGAAATCAGAAAGAACGCAGATTTATTTATTTTTCTTACCGACCCTGCCTTCTCCGGGTAAATAAAGACAACTTGAGATTGTTTTCTTTGTCTTACTTTGGCCAAATATACAACAAACACATTCTGAAAATATTACAATAAAAATATAGAAAAAAAATACATAAAGTTTAGATCCATGAAGGAAAGAAGAAAGTGAATGAATGTTTATAACTGAATAAATTTACATATGCATAAAAATGTGTTTTCTTTTGTATTATTTTTTTTTTTAATGAATTAAGTAACGTTTATGACAATCTTTTTCCAAAACACAATATAGAATGTGAGATGTAACAGGATAATGCATACATTTATCATTGGTTTTCAAAACGAATGCAAAAAAGTGGGACCCCAAAAATTTACTATGGGACCCCATTTTTATGACTTGATGGGGTCCCTGGGACCCCATTTTTTAAATTCCTAGCGCCAACACTGAGTATAAATTAAAATATTAAATGATACGTTGTCACGGCACATGCGTAATCCCGCATGCCTTCTGCAGAGGCGTGTCCCGATGCGCCTCCAGTGGAGGGGCATCGGGACACGCCTCTGCTCGCTCTGCCCGCATCACGGCCACGCCCCTGCTCGGCTGCAAGCGATCCGTAATCAGCGCACCTGGGACTAATGAGGGCAGGCAGCATAAAGGCCAGCAGACCCGAAGATCCGGTGCCGGAACGAACTTCCCGTCGTAAGCATCCCGTCCGTCTCTGGCTTCCCTCCAGCGTACTTGATCTCTCTCTGTGTCTTCCCAGTTCCGGTGTCTTATGTCCCTTGTGTCTTCCCGTGTCTCCCGTGATCGAGCTGTGTGCCTCGACTCCCCTTTGGACTTTAGACTGCCTCCCTCGATCTTCAACCCCCTGCTTGGACACGGACCTTATTGCTTGTCTCCATCCCTCGACCACTTGCTTGCCCACGGACTGCCTTGTTGCCTTGCCCCCTTTGGTCTGGCGAAAGATTCGCTCAACACTCACACAACAGTTAATTTCACACTTAGTCACACACCATATACACTCTTGGATTTCATCACACTCCATTCTCTTGTTATTTAATTAATAATATTGTTTTGTTATTATTTATATATATATATATACATATATATAGTATATATATAAATAAAACATAGAGCTTAACAACGCCCCCTTGTGGTCTGTGCCGTCTACACTCCCCTCGTAAACGTAACATACATATTGAGTTGGCCCAAATGTACGTTTACCCCCATTGGCTGAAATGCAAGTAACCTTGCCACCCTATTTCACTATACAGTAGTAATGATTTAAGGCTGGGCGATAACGATATATATGGCAAAGTAACTTTTCCTCGATAGAAATACAAGACAATTTTGATAGAGGGAAAAACTGACTTCTTCAGTTGGCTTGGTGCGTTGATAACAAAGTTGTCTCGCGAACATTCAAATCTTTACACGACTACTGTATAAATGGCATTACTGGCATACACATAATTGCTAAGTTGCAAAGATGTTTTGCTTGACGGCTTCAAGTATTTTACACACTCAAGTATTTTACTGGCACATGCTTGTCAGTTCTCTATAGGTTTGTACCAAACTGCGTGGTATTTCAGCTATACGTAAGTGTAAGATGTAAGTTTTCTGCGGACGTTTTGCAAAGCGCATTTAGCTGTGTAAGGAATTTCAAGTCGATCTAACTTTGGAGTACTGTGGTCCCGATACCAATATGTTGGTACCGGTACCAAAATGTATTTCGGTACTTTTCTAAATAAAGGGGACCACAAAAAATTGCATTATTGGCTTTATTTTAACAACAAATCTTAGGGTACATTAAACATATGTTTCTTATTGCAAGTTTGTCCTTAAATAAAATAGTGAACATACAAGACAACTTGTCTTTTAGTAGTAAGTAAGCAAACAAAGGCTCCTAATTTAGCTGCTGACATATGCAGTAACATAGTGTGTAATTTTCCCTTCTATTATTTTGTCAACATTATTAAGGACAAGTGGTAGAAAATGGATTATTAATCTACTTGTTCATTTACTGTTAATATCTGTTTTAACATGTTCTATCTGCACTTCTGTTAAAATGTAATAATCACTTATTCTTCTGTTGTTTGGATGCTTCACATTCGTTTTGGATGATACCACAAATTTAGGTATCAATCGGATACCAAGTAGTAACAGCTGTACTGTACTGCACTTTTTTGAGGCGGTATAGTACCGAATATGATTCATTAGTATCGCAGTACTATACCAATACCGGTATACCGTACAACCCTACTTTGAAGGTATAAAAACAGCTCCACCATGTGTTGTATTTTTCAGATAAATAACAGCATAGATAACACAGTACGAGTGAGTGTTTTGCTATTTTTTTTACCCTTTTGTGTGAGCGGTTCTGAAGCAAAAAAAGAGTCCCATTGTGGAGTGTCTCAATTGTTTGCTATGACTGTAGATTTAGCCTGGAATTAATGTTTACTGGACAGTAAAAAACTATTTGGTTTGTCAGCTCATTGCTGAAAAAGGAGGGGGGGGAAAGGCAATCTAAAAAAATTATGACCTTATCTCTTCTGATAAGAGATAAAGTATTCTCTTAAAAGGAATATAAACAAAACGTTATGTGCTGCATTGCATTCTGCACTCTGCAGAGATGTTCACATTTTTAAGGCAGCAGTCAAATCCATATTCGCCTTAAAAGACAGACAGACAGAGTTAACTACCAAAGCACAGGCTCAGAAAATCAAAACGCCTGACTTCAAAAATCAATAAAAGCAGCGGCCCTAAACGATATAAGAATCATCAAGGATTTTAAAGTGGACTCAGATATGGCGCTGACTTTTCTCACGCCCGATAAGCAACCTGGACTTTAGCTTATTTATTTTTAAAAGCCTCTCAAAGGAGCATTTTTACTATAGTCATTTAAAATCTCATCTCTTCAGACAACTATAGTAAAACAGTGTAAAACACTAAGACCAAGGAGAAACCCGCCATGCATAAATGCATTAGCTCTCCTTTACATGACACACAGCAGATCATTTATTTATGCAGCATCAGATATCTGACACTTTACCTGCGATTAAAGGGATTGTAAATCACAGCGGGTAGGAATCGACAAGGAGAAAGCGGACGATTGAATGATGACGAAACAGAGTGGTGCAAATTCAGATGTTTGATACAGTTAAAGTGCCAATGACTGTCACACACACACTAGGTGTGGCGAAATTATCCTCTGCATTTGACCCATCACCTTTGATCACCCCCTGGGAAGTGAGGGGAGCAGTGAGCAGCAGCGGTGGCCGCGCCCGGGAATCATTTTTGGTGATTAGCTTAAAGTTGAGACATTCTGATGGAGAGGTGAACGCTAAAATCAAAGAAAAAGTCTTAACAGTGAACTGCACTGTTTTTGGAATTTTGCTCACCATCAATAACTTTTTTGTGAAACAAGAAAACACGTACCGTATTTTCCGCACCATTAGCCGCACCTAAAAACCACAAATTTACTCAAAAGCTGACAGTGCGGCTTTTAACCCGGTGCGCTTTATATATGGATAAATATTAAGATTCATTTTCATAAAGTTTCGATCTCGCAACTTAGGTAAACAGCCGCCATCTTTTTTCCCGGTAGAACAGGAAGCGCTTCTTCTTCTACGCAAGCAACCGCCAAGGTAAGCACCCGCCCCCATAGAACAGGAAGCGCTTCTTCTTCTACTGTAAGCAACCACCCGCCCCCGGAAGAAGAAGAAAAAACGCGCGGATATCACCGTACGTTTCATTTCCTGTTTACATCTGTAAAGACCACAAAATGGCTCCTACTAAGCGACAAGGTGTTATGAGAGCCCAGGTTGCTCTGATAGTGGCCTTCAACTCTTCTGCGTTTTTGGGTCTGGCATTCTGCATCTTCCTTTTCACAATACCCCACAGATTTTCTATGGTGCTAAGGTCAGGGGAGTTGGCGGGCCAATTTAGAACAGAAATACCATGGTCCGTAAACCAGGCACGGGTAGATTTTGCGCTGTGTGCAGGCGCCAAGTCCTGTTGGAACTTGAAATCTCCATCTCCATAGAGCAGGTCAGCAGCAGGAAGCATGAAGTGCTCTAAAACTTGCTGGTAGACAGCTGCGTTGACCCTGGATCTCAGGAAACAGAGTGGACCGACACCAGCAGATGACAATTGCAAAATGAGCCGTCGGCCCTCAGACAGAGCGACTCCAAAACCAACAAAGGATGTAATTGTCGAAAGAAACCTGATTGCCCCCTCAACGGGGGGTGCTTACAAACATCAGTTGTCTACCAATCTAAGGTAATACGCAAGGACATTAACACATCCGACACATATGTAGGATTAACCGAGGGAGAATTCAAAACCAGATGGAACAATCACAAGGCTTCTTTCAGGAACAAAAACCTGCGAAATACCACAGAACTCAGCAAACACATTTGGGACCTCAAAGACAATAATGTTGAATATAAACACCTCCTAGGCAACACATGAGCCAATCACCACGCCCCTAGGCCAGCCTGTACCCACCCACTCTGTGCCCTATATAAACCATGGTATGCGAATGCTCCCATTAAAATCTCCTGACGATTGAGGGTACCCCCCCCTCATGAAACAGGCCTGTAGAGATGAAATAGTCTTGTGATTTTTTTTTCCCACACATACATATATATATATATATATATATATATATATATATATATATATATATATATATATATATATATATATATATATATATATATATATATATACATATGCATATATACACACACACACAAGTGTATATATGCGTATATATGTTGGGCGAGTGGCTGTGCCAGCAACTTGAGGGTTCCTGGTTCAATCCCCACCTTCTACCAACCTGGTCACGTCCGTTGTGTCCTTGAGCAAGACACTTCACCCTTGCTCCTGATGGGTCGTGGTAAGCGCCTTGCATGGCAGCTCCCGCCATCAGTGTGTGAATGTGTGTGTGAATGGGTGAATGTGGAAATAATGTCAAAGCACTGAGTACCGTATTTTCCGCACTATAAGGCGCACCTAAAAACCACAAATTTTCTCAAAAGCTGACAGTGCGCCTTATAACCCGGTGCGCTTTATATATGGATTAATATTACGATTCATTTTCATAAAGTTTCGATCTCGCAACTTCGGTAAACAGCCGCCATCTTTTTTCCCGGTAGAACAGGAAGCGCTTCTTCTTCTACGCAAGCAACCGCCAAGGTAAGCACCCGCCCCCATAGAACAGGAAGCGCTTCTTCTTCTACTGTAAGCAACCACCCGCCCCCGGAAGAAAAAGAAGCGCGCGGATATTTCGTTTCATTTCCTTTGTGTGTTTACATCTGTAAAGACCAGACTACAAAATGCACGTACGGTGAATATTCGCACCACAGGGAATGAGAAGTCGTCCTTCACTGTGGTTCTAGCTTGCCATGCTAATGGCCAGAAACTTCCTCCCATGGTGATATTCAAAAGGAAGACCTTGCCAAAAGAGACCTTTCCAGCCGGCGTCATCATAAAAGCTAACTCGAAGGGATGGATGGATGAAGAAAAGATGAGCGAGTGGTTAAGGGAAGTTTACGCGAAGAGGCCGGGTGGCTTTTTTCACGCAGCTCCGTCCATGTTGATATACGACTCTATGCGCGCCCACATCACAGATGGTGTCAAAAAACAAGTGAAGCACACAAATACAACACTCGCCGTCATTCCGGGTGGATTAACCAAAGAACTCCAACCGCTGGATATTGGTGTCAACAGGGCATTCAAATCACGACTGCGAACGGCGTGGGAACAATGGATGACCGAAGGCGAACACACCTTCACTAAGACAGGCAGACAGCGCCGGACGACATACGCCAACATTTGCCAGTGGATCGTAAATGCCTGGGCAGATATTTCGGTCACAACTGTGGTCCGAGCTTTCCGGAAGGCAGGATTCACAGAACTACTGGACAACAACAGCGACACTGACTCCGATGACTTCGACGAGACGGAACCGGCCATTTTGGATCCCACGCTTGCGCAACTTTTCAATTCGGACACCGAAGACGAAGAATTCGAAGGATTTACGAATGAAGAATAACTTCAGAAAGTGAGTGCTATGTTTATTTTGTGTGTTGTGACATTAACGTTCGAGCAACATTATGTTGCTATTGCTCTACACCATTTTGAATTTTACTATGTTTGTGATTGCACATTTGCGTACATTTTGGGACAGAGTTGTTAGAACGCTGGTTTTCAATATATTATTAAAGTTTGACTGAACTATCTGACTGTTTTTTTGACATTCCCTTTAGCGCAGCGTAGGCGCGGCTTATAATCCGGGGCGGCTTATTGGTGGACAAAGTTATGAAATATGCAATTCATTGAAGGTGCGGCTAATAATCCGGTGCGCCTTATAGTGCGGAAAATACGGTACCTTGAAGGTAGAAAAGCGCTATACAAGTATAACCCATAACCCATATACATATATATATACACACACACACACACACACACACACACACACACACACACACACACACACACACACACACACACACATATATATACCGTATATATATATATATATATATATATATATATATATATATATATATATATATATATATATATATATATATATATATATATATATATATATACCGTATTTTTCGGACTATAAGTCACAGTTTTTTTCATAGTTTGGCCGGGCTCCAGTGCGACTTATATGTTTTTTTTCCTTCTTTATTATGCATTTTCGGCAGGTGCGACTTATACTCCGGTGCAACTTATACTCCGAAAAATACGGTGTATATATATATATATATATATATATGTATGTGTGGGAAAAAAATCACAAGACTATTTCATCTCTACAGGCCTGTTTCATGAGGGGGGGTACCCTCAATCACCTACCCCCCCTCATGAAACAGGCCTGTAGAGATGAAATAGTCTTGTGATTTTTTTCCCACACATACATATATTGCACTCTACTACGGTATCGAGCACTATTTTTTGGATAACCTTATTAAGACATATATATATATATATGTATATATATATATAAATAATAAATAAATGATAAATGGGTTGTACTTGTATAGCGCTTTTCTACCTTCAAGGTACTCAAAGCGCTTTGACACTACTTCCACGTTTACCCATTCACACACACACTCACACACTGATGGAGGGAGCTGCCATGCAAGGCGCTAACCAGCACCCATCAGGAGCAAGGGTGAAGTGTCTTGCTCAGGACACAACGGACATGACGAGGTTGGTACTAGGTGGGGATTGAACCAGGGACCCTATATATAGAGAGAGAGCCCGGCCCCCAGTCAAATTGTTTTACCCCAATGCGGCCCCGGAGTCAAAAAGTTTGGGGACCCCTGGGTTAGAGTGTCCGCCCTGAGATTGGTAGGTCGTGAGTTCAAACCCCGGCCGAGTCATACCAAAGGCTATAAAAATGGGACCCATTACCTCCCTGTTTGGCACTCAGCATCGAGGGTTGGAATTGGAGGTTAAATCACCAAAATGATTCCCGAGCGCGGCCCCCGCTGCTGGTCACTGCTCCCCTCACATCCCAGGGGGTGAGGGTGATTAATTCAATTACCCACACTGTCAATCGCCTTGTGCCCGCAGGATTTTACTATTTAGAACACAAAAAGAAGGGAAAGACATGAGTGTGCTTGTTATACAGAAGGATTGTGGATGATGGGCAAAATTGGAAAAAAGTGCAGTCCTCTTTTAATTTTCCCTTTATCCCAAACGTCTGACACCTTGTTAAACTTTAGGTGCCTGATTTTGTCTGGTGCCGGTCCTCGCTTTGTTGGAAACTGAGAGGACAATTGTACTTTCCACTGATGACTTTTAAAGGTTAGTACCCTCGAGATGTGCTCTTCCTCTATACGTATCAACCGTCAGTCCCTTTGGCTCAGCAGATATTGTGTGCTCTAATAAGTCAGATAAATCTTTTACGACAAATAAGAAGCATCCAGAGAGTTGGGCGGAACAGATTTACAGGCTGCACCTGTAGATTAACGCGAGAGGGATGCTGCCAAACTCGTATCTGTCATTTCCAGCCGTAAAGTTAATGTGTTTTATTCATACAGAGAATGATCAATGGATGTTTGGTGGTAAACATAAAAAAGTATGTCTTCAATTTTGAGAGATTTTACAGCAATGTTATTGTTTGAAAAGGTCTGAGGAATGTTGGTAATTCATGTTTGCATTACATTTAGTTAAGATCATACTGTAGTAGGGCTGGCCATTTGAAATAAACTTCTCTTTTATTAAATTTCATTGGCAATAAGTACTTTTTTTTTTTTATTATACATGGATTCCAAAAACTCCCTTCTCAATTACACATCAGCTGCCTGAGAAAACCAACCAAAACAGCAACAAGTACCTGAAGTTGAGCTCTTAAAGGGGAACATTATCACCAGACCTATGTAAGCATCAATATACAGGTAAAAGCCAGTAAATTAGAATATTTTGAAAAACTTGATTTATTTCAGTAATTGCATTCAAAAGGTGTAACTTGTACATTATATTTATTCATTGCACACAGACTGATGCATTCAAAAGTTTATTTCATTTAATGTTGATGATTTGAAGTGGCAACAAATGAAAATCCAAAATTCCGTGTGTCACAAAATTAGAATATTACTTAAGGCTAATACAAAAAAGGGATTTTTAGAAATGTTGGCCAACTGAAAAGTATGAAAATGAAAAATATGAGCATGTACAATACTCAATACTTGGTTGGAGCTCCTTTTGCCTCAATTACTGCGTTAGTGCGGCGTGGCATGGAGTCGATGAGTTTCTGGCACTGCTCAGGTGTTATGAGAGCCCAGGTTGCTCTGATAGTGGCCTTCAACTCTTCTGCGTTTTTGGGTCTGGCATTCTGCATCTTCCTTTTCACAATACCCCACAGATTTTCTATGGGGCTAAGGTCAGGGGAGTTGGCGGGCCAATTTAGAACAGAAATACCATGGTCCGTAAACCAGGCACGGGTAGATTTTGCGCTGTGTGCAGGCGCCAAGTCCTGTTGGAACTTGAAATCTCCATCTCCATAGAGCAGGTCAGCAGCAGGAAGCATGAAGTGCTCTAAAACTTGCTGGTAGACGGCTGCGTTGACCCTGGATCTCAGGAAACAGAGTGGACCGACACCAGCAGATGACATGGCACCCCAAACCATCACCCAACCATGCAAATTTTGCATTTCCTTTGGAAATCGAGGTCCCAGAGTCTGGAGGAAGACAGGAGAGGCACAGGATCCACGTTGCCTGAAGTCTAGTGTAAAGTTTCCACCATCAGTGATGGTTTGGGGTGCCATGTCATCTGCTGGTTTCGGTCCACTCTGTTTCCTGAGATCCAGGGTCAACGCAGCCGTCTACCAGCAAGTTTTAGAGCACTTCATGCTTCCTGCTGCTGACCTGCTCTATGGAGATGGAGATTTCAAGTTCCAACAGGACTTGGCGCCTGCACACAGCGCAAAATCTACCCGTGCCTGGTTTACGGACCATGGTATTTCTGTTCTAAATTGGCCCGCCAACTCCCCTGACCTTAGCCCCATAGAAAATCTGTGGGGTATTGTGAAAAGGAAGATGCAGAATGCCAGACCCAAAAACGCAGAAGAGTTGAAGGCCACTATCAGAGCAACCTGGGCTCTCATAACACCTGAGCAGTGCCAGAAACTCATCGACTCCATGCCACGCCGCATTAACGCAGTAATTGAGGCAAAAGGAGCTCCAACCAAGTATTGAGTATTGTACATGCTCATATTTTTCATTTTCATACTTTTCAGTTGGCCAACATTTCTAAAAATCCCTTTTTTGTATTAGCCTTAAGTAATATTCTAATTTTGTGACACACGGAATTTTGGATTTTCATTTGTTGCCACTTCAAATCATCAAAATTAAATGAAATAAACATTTGAATGCATCAGTCTGTGTGCAATGAATAAATATAATGTACAAGTTACACCTTTTGAATGCAATTACTGAAATAAATCAAGTTTTTCAAAATATTCTAATTTACTGGCTTTTACCTGTATACCTTGATGTTGCAGAAAAAAAGACCATATATTTTTTTAACCGATTTCCGAACTCTAAATGGGTGAATTTTGGCGAATTAAACGCCTTTCTATTATTCGCTCTCGGAGCGATGACATCACAACGTGACGTCACATCGGGAAGCAATCCGCCATTTTCTCATTTTCGTCGGTGTGTTGTCGGAGGGTGTAACAACACGAACAGGGACGGATTCAAGTTGCACCAGTGGCCCAAAGATGCGAAAGTGGCAAGAAATTGGACGGAATTTGTTCAAAATACGAGGGTGTGGGGAAAGCCGACGAAATGGTCAGTCGTTTGTTCCGCACATTTTACCGACGAAAGCTATGCTACGACAGAGATGGCAAGAATGAACCGAAGATGATCAAGAGAAGAATATCGACCCTAGCTTCCCTGGCCTGCTGACATCAACTCCAAAACTGGACAGATCAGCTTTCAGGAAAAGAGAGCGGATGAGGGTATGTCTACAGAATATAGTAATTGATGAAAATTGTATTCATTACTCGCGGTTTTACGTAAATTATTATACATAAACTGTGTTTACCAATAATTTAGCATAAAAACATTTATTTTTTTCAATCATTCGAGTACATTCGGGTAGTCTTGTGTAATGCAGTATTTTGTGTCTATTTAGGTATGGTTAACCTGAGTGCTGAAATCGTGGAAAAATATATGTTCTTAGCGCGCCTGAAATGGACTGTCTGCACTCTCAAAGTGCATGTTGTTGCCAAATGTATTTCATATGCTGGAAACCTAGTTCATAGTTGTTAGTTTCCTTTAATGCCAAACAAACACATACCAATCGTTGGTTAGAAGGCGATCGCCGAATTCGTCCTCGCTTTCTCCCGTGTCGCTGGCTGTCGTGTCGTTTTCGTCGGTTTCGCTTGCATACGGTTCAAACTGATATGGCTCAAAAGCTTCAGTTTCTTCTTCAATTTCGTTTTCGCACTTCGAAAAATAAAATAAACCACTGGGAACTGATTTTTAATGGTTTTAACCCTTCTGAAATTGTGATAATGTTCCCCTTTAATCCTTAAAGAGGAACTGCACATTTTTTGTTTTTGAATCTTTCACAATCGTTATGGAAGACAAGAAGACAAAAGTATTTTTTTTTTTGCAGTATAACACGTAAAAATCGTCTCGTTCTTGGTGGGTACCAATGCAGCTAATGGGAGCAATCTGTTCTACCTTTAAATCACTTCAAAAATGGATTCAAAAACCGTCAACAATACTTAATTTATGTTCCGTAACCTGTATAATAACCAAACTGTAGCAACATTGTTATTGTAAGACCGAACAATGAGGAACTTTTTTTTTATAGCGTAGTAACACATCGGCGTGCTACGGTATTAGCCGTAAAAGCTAGCTACGGAAAGAGATTAACTAGCTTCTACGTCAAAACGAAACGCGTTTGAGTTTGTAATACACAACACTGCGACAGGACACCAATTTATACTGGCTGAAAAAATTGAACAATCATATTACAGTATCTGTAAAATAGTAGCCCACATTTCATGTTTTGTTTGAACACAGCTAGCCAGACAGCGTATGTACTGTAGTTGTAATAAATTGCATGACGTGTTGCGTGTATCATGATCAATATAAAGTGTGACTCACTCGATGGACAATTGTCTCTTTGGAACAGCTGACCGGGGACATTTTTCCCGAAGTTTTTGGGTAAGCACACCATTTATATCAAAATAGCATAGCTTCAAATTCCACATGTTGTAGCTTTGAGTGACTTTCACCTCACTCTGTCATCTTCCGTCTGCTCCAACGTCTCACCCTTCCTTCTAGAAGCAGTAGTTCATCCTCTATATAATTAGCTTCAAAAGGATATGGTTGTGATTGCTCATTTGTCCAAAAATAGTCGTCTTTATTGTTTGTTACCGTGTCTGCCATGATTAGAACACATCTTGTTTATGGAAGTAGGACACACGTTGTTGCCAGAAGTCGGTAGTGCGCTAATATGGAAACGGAAATCAATGCGCCAAAAAACTAGTTCCGGCAATGATTAAAATGACCAAAATACAGTAAATATTGTACATTGATTAATATTGTTATGAACGTGTCTGTTACATTATATACTTTTGTATATGCTTGCAGTGTGTATATAAAATGTTGATGGAGGGTTATAAAAGTTGTTTTAGAAATTTTGAAGGCTTCAACGGTGGCTCCTGTTAGCCGCATCTTCCAGGCGTTTTTATAATCTTTAAAATAAATTTGTAAAAAAGAAACATGTGCTCTTGTCTTTCATAATGATCGTGAAAGATAGGCAAAATTCCCCAAAAAGTGCAGTACCTCTTTAACACTTAAATTCAAACTATCTTAGCTTTATTGGTTGTTGTTTGGAAAAAGTAAACACGTCAATATGTCAAAACAGCCTGGGCATTCTCATTTTACCACCCTCGGGAAATCGCCCTCAATTGTTGTATTTAAAGTATATTAGGGATGTAACGGTTAATGGTAATAATGATAACTGCGGTAAATCTCCCGACGGTTAGTATTACTGTTTTAAATTAAAATGTTAAAAAAAACTGTGATTGGTAACTACACTTTGATAAACTCACGGACTGACTGACGCCAGCTTGCTATCTTAAATGCTGACATGAAAACAAGAGATATTAACAGCTTTCGCCATTTAGAAACATACCTTAATCTAAACTAATATAAACACTTTAGTGTCTAAGTAACTAAGCTATTCAATTCAACCTACAAGGTGTGCTCTCTTGGATCAGAGTGATCCTTCTAGGATCAAATAAAAGACAGAGGTGTTTTTACGGTCCGTTCAAGGACCGCGGAGCAGAGTAGGACGTCACAACGCCCGCCAGAAATAATAAATAATAATAAAATAAACAAGCCAGTACGAATAAAACATTAAAAGCGGTGTCATTCTAAGACTAAAACACTATCAGTGAAGCAAAAGAAACACAAGACAGGAAAAATGGTGGGTTTTCTAACAGTGTGTCTATTTATTTTAGTTATTTAAAACAAGATAACTTGGTCAAAAGATTTCAGTCTGTGTATAACTACTTTTGACTACATTCAACAATACCACAATAATAATGATAACCGTGATCATTTTGGTCACGATAACTGTGTAATGAAATGTTCATTATTTATTTATTATTATTCATGGATTCCAAAAAACTCCCTTCTCAATTACACATCAGCTGCCTGAGAAAACCAACCAAAACAGCAACAAGTACCTGAAGTTGAGCTCTTAATCCTTAAAGGGGTACTGAACTTTTTTTTTTTAACAATCGTTATGAAAGACAAGAAGACAAGAGATTGTTTTTTTTGCAGTCTAACATGTAAAAATCATCTCGTTCTTGGTGGGTACCAATGAAGCTAATGGGAGCAATCTATTCTACCTTTAAATCACTTCAAAAATGGATTCAAAAACCGTCAATAATACCTAATTTACGTTCCGTTCCAAACTGTAGCAATATTGTTATTGTAAGACCGAACAATGAGGAACTTTTTTTTATAGCGTAGTAACACATCGGCGTGCTACGGTATTAGCCGTAAAAGCTAGCTACGGAAAGAGATTAACTAGCTTCTACGTCAAAACGAAACGTGTTTGAGTTTGTAATACACAACACTGCGACAGGACACCAATTTATACTGGCTGAAAAAATTGAACAATCATATTACATTGAAAGCGGTGAAATTCTAAGACTAAAACACTATCAGTGAAGCATAAGAAACACAAGACAAGAAAAATGGTGGGTTTTCTAACAGTGTGTCTATTTATTTTAGTTTTTTTTAAAACAAGATAACTTGGTCAAAAGATTTCAGTCTGTGTATAACTACTTTTGACCACATTCATTATTTTGTGTTTGTATATTTTCAAACTCAGTGTTACTTCCCATTTAAAAAAATGTAATGGCTGTGGAGACTCCAAATGTAATCATACAACCATTGCATTGGTACACTCCAATTTACTGGACTTGTGCTTACAGTTTTCTCATTTGTACCGCTACCGTTCAAATAAGCAACTGGAGACATTTATTTCAATGCAGCTGTGTGATGTCTACAAAAGAACATAGCTGGGAAAGAATGTTCAACTCAGTCAGCAGAAGGCATATAGGACAAACCAAAAATCATTTTACAGGACAAAAGGGTGCAATTTATCAGTCTAATGGGATACAAGCTTGTAAAAAGGACAACCAGCTTGAGCGCATCCTATATAGTCGAGCTTCACTGCTGTAATGGACTTTCTAATAGTCCAAAGCCAGTGGTTAAGTGCATCTAAAGAGGATCCAGAAAGAAATGAGCACTGGAATTAATGGACTTAAGAACTAAGGAAGTGTTGAGGGAAAAAGCCTATAAATAACTGTCCAGAGGCCAAGTGAAAGAAAGCATTTGCTTATTCACCTGTTAAACCACTAAATTTAATATTCTTGGTTTCATTCTCCCTGAAGATGAGAGTAAGAATTTGGAATTGTTGAAAAAAAGCAAAAGGCTGAGCATACCACGAAGATGACTTTTTCCCAGGTACACAGGGAATTGTGTTGTCAAAGCCTTTGCTGTTAACAAGCCAATACATATGGTCAGAGTACACATTATCAAAAACATGTGGCGGTGTGGTCATCTACTCCAAATAATTGCTGCTACACAACGCTCCCTGAACCTTGCTGCCGGGTACCATCAACACTTTGCACAACATGCAAAGAACTTTGGTTCAAGAGTTCATCCCAGCAAGGAGTCCAAAAACCTGTTCAGTGTCAACATAAAGGACCAGGGACCACGCCTTGTGCAGCTCTTAGAACGAGTGTGGACTGAAAGCACCAGGTGGGAACGCTCTTCACACATCCACTACAAAGTCCATTTTTTTTTTATTTGCAAAGTCATCCGTCTCATGGATTAAACCATCTGCTACACATGCCTCCTTTAATCTAAATATAATCGATGATGTGCCGAGTGATGCAAGTTCAAAGTTTGTTTTTGAATTCATCTGTTGGGAGTGGACGTATGCTCTGTGCACACTGGAAATGCAATGGCAAGGGGATGCGGTGGAGTTGATGTTGGGTGAACTGCTTGGAATCTTACTGGGTAGTAGAGGTGGGGGAAATAATCGATTTGTAGATGCATCGCAATTCTGATTCGATTAGTAAATGTCAATAATCGATTTATTTATTGTAAATAAAGTAATGCAGACAGTACTAAAATTTGGCTGACAGCAGCGAGACACTTCACCTAGAGATCCGACCAGCTCCTTTATTGTCGGGCCTTTATGGTCTAGTTTTGCACATATTTTCATTTATCTACTACAGGGGTGCTCATTACGTCGATCGCGAGCTACCGGTCGATCTCGGAGGGTGTGTCAGTCGATCACCAGCCAGGCATTAAAAAATAGTCCTAAAAATGAGCGATCATAAATCTTCACTATGACGTCACTTTCGTCACTTGATTGACATTCACGGCACCCGAGGGTCTTCTGAGATGACGCTGGCTGCTGCCAGCTCATTAAAATTACCGACAGGAAGGCGAGAAACACTTTATTTCAACAGACTCTGGCGCCGTACCTGTCGTCAAAACTCCAAAGACCGACTGCACAGTTGCGCTAACAAAATAAGAGTCTCAGAAAGCTGGCGTGCACAAGCTAGCAAGCTACGGAGTTTGCCGACAATGTATTTCTTGTAAAGTGTATACAAAGGAGTACGGAAGCTGGACAAATAAGTTGCCAAAAACCAACCACTTTCATGTGGTATTGGACAGAAAGGAGGACTTTTTTTCTCCTCCATTCGAAAATGCGGACGTTATCAGCACCACTGTCTGATTCCAATCAATGCAAGTCATCAGAATCAGGTAATACACCAACTTATATTCTTGTCTTCATGAAAGAAAGGAATCTATATGTGTTAAACATGCTTGTATTATCTTTAAACACCTTTTAACTTATTAACAATATTAACTATATGTGTTAAACATGCTTGTATTATCTTTAAACACCTTTAACTTGTTAACAATATTAACTATATGTGTTAAACATGCTTGTATTATCGTTAAACACCTTTAACTTGTTAATATTAACTATATGTGTTAAACATGCTTGTATTATCTTTAAACACCTTTAACTTGTTAACAATATTAACTATATGTGTTAAACATGCTTGTATTATCTTTAAACATCTTTAACTTGTTAACAATATTAACTATATGTGTTAAACATGCTTGTATTATCGTTAAACACCTTTAACTTGTTAATATTAACTATATGTGTTAAACAAGCTTGTATTATCTTTAAACACCTTTAACTTGTTAACAATATTAACTATATGTGTTAAACATGCTTGTATTATCTTTAAACACCTTTAAGTTGTTAACAATATTAACTATATGTATTAAACATTCTTGTATTATCATTAAACACCTTTAATTTATTAACAATATTAACTATATGTGTTAAACATGCTTGTATTATCTTTAAACACCTTTAACTTGTTAACAATATTAACTGTATGTATTAAACATACTTGTATTATCATTAAACACCTTTAATTTTTTAACAATATTAACTATTTGTGTTAAACATGTTTGCATTATCATTAAACACCTTTAACTTGTTAACAAAAACATATATTTCATAAATAAGTAAATATAAATTATATATATGAATGAGGTAGATCCCCACGACTTGATCAATTGAAAAGTAGCTCGCCTGCAGAAAAAGTGTGAGCACCCCTGATCTACTAAATGTAGAAATTAACTGTTTCTTATTCCAAATGAATAGCTTTTTTAAGTTGCAAGTGATAAACGCTTATTTAGTGAAACGAAAAGAAATGTAAAACTGCATCAATATACTGTACATAAAATCAAAGATGCTGATGATGAATCGTGAGGTGCCCAAAGATTCACACCTGGGAATCTTTGCAAAGGGAGAAACAATTTGATCACATTAAGACTCTGTAGTCAAATGCACATTGCTAATTAGCAGCGAGGCCTTTACTTGCACAACACATTTTTAAAACAAATTTTGCACATAAATAATGATGCTTGGTTAAGTATGTAAGTACGTAAAAGGATGATGTAAGCTTATCTCAAACACTGCACAGGTAACGTCTACACCGTTACAGTTTACAGCAAAACATTCATGTAAGTTGGCTCTAATGCCACGAGCTCGGGGGTCAGCAACCCGCGGCTCTTTAGCGCCACCCTAGTGGCTCCCTGGACCTCTTTCAGAGATGTGTGAAAATGGAAAAAGATGAAGAAAAAAATATATTTTTTGTTTTAATATATTTTCCGTAGGAGAACAAACCTTCCTAATTGTTAGAAATCCCACTGTTTATGTTATACATGCTTCACTGATGAGAGTACTTGACAAGCACCGTTTTGTCCTACTAATTCCAGCGATCCTTTAACTCATCGTAGTTTGTTTACATTTTTAATTTTCTCCGATGGTGCCACAGAAAGACGTGTTTTATGACACTCCTTCTTTGTCTCATTTTGTCCACTAAACATTTTATGCATTGCGTGAATGCACAAAGGTGAGCTTTGTTGATTTTATTGATTTGCTGGAGTGCTTATCAGACATATTTGGTCAATCCATGACTGCAAGCTAATCGATGCTAACATGCTATTTATGTATATACATATTGCATCATTATGCCTCGTTTGTAGGTATATTTCAGCTCATTTAATTTCCTTTACTTATGTCCTCTGTGTATTTAATTTATATTTACATGTCTCATGACACCATACTTGCCAACCCTCCCGGATTTTCCGGGAGACTCTCGAAATTCAGCGCCTCTCCCGAAAACCTCCCGGGACAAATTATCTCCCGAAAATCTCCGCTTTCCCACAATATAAACGGCGTGCCTGCTCAATCACGTTATAACTGTAGAATGATAGAGGGCGAGTTCTTGGTTTCTTATGTGGGTTTACTGTGAGGCAGTTTCATTAACGTCCTCCCAGCGCGGTAACAACACACAACAACAGCAGTCACGTTTTCGTCTATCGTAAAGCAGTTGGTCTGCCGTAAACAGCAATGTTGTGACACTCTTAAACAGGACAATACTGCCATCTAGTGCATTTGATGAAAGCACTTTTGTGCGTGCCACACAGCAATGCATCATCAGAGAGGGTGTTCAGCATGGTTAGAAAAATAGTGACAGAGAATAGAACAAGGAAGGACAATTCAACCCTTAACTCAACAAGTATATGTGTAAATAAATGAACACTGAAATTCAAGTATTTATTTTATTTTTTTATATATATATATATATGAAATACTTGACTTGGTGAATTCTAGCTGTAAATATACTCCTCCCCTCTTTACCACGCCCCCAACCACCCCCCCACCCCCCCTTCCCCACCATCCCGAAATCGGAGGTCTCAAGTTTGGCAAGTATGCATGACACATTATCTTTATGTAATATTGGCTGCATTTCTCATAGTTGTTTGTGTGCCATGTTGTTCCAGACCACAGCAAACTTTACCCAGCTTGCAAAGATTGTAATAAATCTATTAGAAGAAGACAGCCTGCTGTTTCCTTAAAATTGGACACACGTCTATACATTTGACCATTTTGAGCCTGTCATTTCCAGAAGTTATCTCATCCTGTGAGAAGCCTCTATTTTACTAATGATTTCCAATGTTGCAAGAATGTGTAGAGTAAAAATGAAAATACAACATTTCTGTCAACGAAGATTTGCGTCAGCCTTTGATAATAGGCTAATATAGCTAATATTAGGGCTGCAGCTAACGATTATTTTTCTATCGATTAATCTATAGATTATTTTTTTCGATTAATCGGTTAATCTATAGATTATTTTTTTCGATTAATCTATAGATTATTTTTCCTTTTACCGATTTTTTTTTTTTATTTAAAATGAAGAGGAAAAAATAAATGTAGGCCAGTTTTTTCAAAAGGCATGGCTTTTATTTACAAAAAAAAAAGTATGGCCACTCAGTCAACATTGACAACAACATGACAAAATATTCTGTAACAATGTAAACATTTAAAACTTTTAACATTTAACAAAATTAAAAGTAGCTTATTTGCTTTTTAATGTGCAAATATAAAAGTAAACATCCAGTGCAAATCTTAATATTCTGGAATAGTATAAGCATTTCAAAAGTAAAAGTATTGCTTATTTTGCTTTAAAATGTGCAAAAATAAAGATAAACATCCAATACAAAAAAGTGCAAAACGGAAATATTCTGTAACAAGTGTAAACATTTCAACAAAAGTAAAAGTATTGCTTATTTGCTAAAATGTGCAAAAATAAAGCTAAACATCCAATACAAAAAAGTGTACAGTGTAAACATTTCAACAAAAGTAAAAGTATTGCTTATTTTGCTTAATAACAAAACAATGATAGTATGATTAAAGTGAAAGTTAATTGTTCGTTTGTACATAGTATATGTAACTGTTAATGTTGTAAAAGGTATTTGCACAACTAATTAACGTTAGCGTTTGTGACACGTCTTGTGCCGTGGGGTTCTTTCAGGACCGACAGACTGAACGCCAGACGGCTTTGCCAGGTTTACAATCTTTTAATTTTACACAAAGTCTTTTCTCTTCCAACTGCGCGGATCGCGCACCTGGGCACGATTGCGGCGTCGCTCCCGGCGCGCCCCGCCTCGCCGCTCGCTCGCCGCCGCCGCCTCTCCACAGCGTTAAAGAGGAGCGCGTCTTTGTAAACACTGAACAGGCACGCCAAACGCGCCTCTCAGAGCGAAACGGTGCTTTAGTTTATGAATTTACAACGCAGATACAAATGACACATTCATGTTTTTGTGTAATAATGACAACGTATACGCACGCGGACGATTGACTTGTTGATGGTGATGGCAAGAACGCTGTCGGGGGTTTTCTTTTCAAATGTTCGTTCATAGCCGTTGTGCTGCTATGATAGGCAATTTCCGCTCGACACAGTGTGCATACAACAACATTATTAGGCCGTTTATTGAAATACTCCCACACTTTTGACGACTTTTGGCGTGCTTTTTTCCCCTCGCTCGCATCGTCTGCTTTGCGCTCCGCCATGACAGTAAAGTAGTGTGACGTAAATATGCGACACGCCGACGCACAAAAACGGCGTCGACGTATTTACGTAACCGATGACGTCGACTACGTCGACGCGTCGTTTCAGCCTTAGCTAATATAGACACTTACATCATGCGTTGCCTTCAATATAACACTTATTTTTTGCGGCTCCAGACAGATTTTTTTTTTTGTAGTTTTGGTCCAATATGGCTCTTTCAACAATTTGGGTTGCCGACCCCTGCACTAGCTTAATGCTAACATACAATAGACAATGACAGACGGAAATTTGCATTGCAATCATTTTAAACTTGTACAGATGTATAACAAATTATTTTTGAGCCATGGTACAACAAAACAAATCATATTTAAACCCCAAATACATTTTGAAAGTCAAATCTATGTCTCAACATATGCAAGTAAATAAAACTCAACTGATGTTGAATAGAGCTTTCGCTACTCTCTACAACTCACATAGGGACAACACAGGGGAGAAACAGTTGCTTTCCGAGATAGCGGTATGAAATTATGAGCTGCTCAGTGAAGCAAAGTTGGACCCGGGAGTGGCTGATGAATGTGCACGATGCCGAGTTTGGTATAAAGCAGAAACCTAAAGCTGACAGCACAAAACTGATTGCAAACACACAAACCTACTGTTTATTCAGATGTGGATTTAAGGCTGCACGACAAAACCCCCACCCACACATACTGTATACATTTCAGTCCACCTGCACTGCACCGGATTTTTCATCCGTTCTAGTCCACCTGCTGTATTTCTATCACTTGAATCTTTATGTCTCCACCTCAAGTTTATCTTCGTTATGACTAAGCTCTCCTCTCCTGTGCTGAGCTCTGGTCAATCAATCACAGAGGCCTTTCCCAAGCTCAAAAAGACAAAGCCAAGAGGAGATTTGAGCATGGGGGCCGAAGGAGTTTTTCATGATGGGTGGGGAAGAAAGTGGGAAGCTAAGCTTGTTTGGGGAAAGTATCTGGCACAAAAAGGGAGCTGAACTGCAGCAAGAGGCTAATTAGTCTGGATAAAGACCGCCGTGGCACTCTAGATAGGGAGAGAGGTATGCAAACACACACTTGCACACACAGACATACTGTATACACCAAATATGGTATCAGTCCCTTGTGAGTGGGCTGTTTGTCTGTGCACTCTGTAAATACTTATGGGTCGGCATCAGTCACGGCCGATACACACAGCCTGTAAGAAGCCCACAGAGGGCTGCATTCTTCAAAACAGGGGCTGCCCACAAAGTCACGTCTGGCTAAGCCTCATTAACAAACATTGGGCCAAACTCCACAAGACCGTTAGCTTCAACAGTTAAACATACAGTAGAACACTCTGTCTCTATGCAAAGTCCTGTTTCTGTCTTTTTTTGCCTCTTTTTTTGGTCTGACAATTGGACAGACGGTTTTTGTTTAGCCTTTAAACGATGCACCATTTGTAAGAAACAGGTTTGTAGGATGAGTAGAGCAATTGTTACACCCACCCAAATGCGCCAAATATTCACTTCCTATGGTTTAATCTGCTGATGCTATTGACTCTTGGTTTAATCTTACGGCAGCTGTGTGGCGGCAACAATTGGCGTGATGCAGACTCTGCGTCGGTCCGTTATGGTGAAGAGGGAGCTAAGCCGGTCAATCTACGTTTCTATTCTCACCTATGGTCATGAACTTTGAGTTGTGACTGAAAGGACAAAATTGCTGATACAAGCGGCCGAAATGCGCTTCCTTCCTTAGAGATAGGGTGAGAAACTGTCATTCGGAAGGGGCTCGGAGTAAAGTCGCTGCTCCTCCACATCGAGAGGAACCAGATGAGATGGCTCGAGCATCTGGTTAGGATGCTTCCCAGACTCCTCCCTGGGGAGGTATTCAGGGGCTGTCTGACCAGTAGGAGGCAGACCCAGGACACTTTGGAGAGACTGGCCTTGGAATCCGTAGCAGGGAAATGAACAAAGTAGCTGGGGAGAAGAAGGTCTGGGCTTCTCTACTTAGGCCATATCCACAAGAACACAGACACTTAAAGGGGAACATTATCACCAGACCTATGTAAGCGTCAATATATACCTTGATGTTGCAGAAAAAAGACCATATATTTTTTTAACCGATTTCCGAACTCTAAATGGGTGAATTTTGGCGAATTAAACGCCTTTCTAATATTCGCTCTCGGAGCGATGACGTCACATCGGGAAGCAATCCGCCATTTTCTCAAACACCGAGTCAAATCAGCTCTGTTATTTTCCGTTTTTTCGACTATTTTCCGTACCTTGGAGACATCATGCCTCGTCGGTGTGTTGTTGGAGGGTGTAACAACACGAACAGGAACGGATTCAAGTTGCACCAATGAACAGGAACGGATTCAAGTTGCACCAGTGGCCCAAAGATGCGAAAGTGGCAAGAAATTGGATGTTTGTTCCGCACACTTTACCGACAAAAGCTATGCTACGACAGAGATGGCAAGAATGTGTGGATATCCTGCGACACTCAAAGCAGATGCATTTCCAACGATAAAGTCAAAGGAATCTGCCGCCAGACCCCCATTGAATCTGCCGGAGTGTGTGAGCAATTCAGGGACAAAGGACCTCGGGAGCACGGCAAGCAATGGCGGCAGTTTGTTCCCGCAGACGAACGAGCTAAACCCCCTGGATGTCTTGGCTCACACCGTCCCTTATGCCACCGAAGATGATCAAGAGAAGAATATCGACCCTAGCTTCCCTGGCCTGCTGACATCAACTCCAAAACTGGACAGATCAGCTTTCAGGAAAACAGCGCGGATGAGGGTATGTCTACAGAATATATTAATTGATGAAAATTGGGCTGTCTGCACTCTCAAAGTGCATGTTGTTGCCAAATGTATTTCATATGCTGTAAACCTAGTTCATAGTTGTTAGTTTCCTTTAATGCCAAACAAACACATACCAATCGTTGGTTAGAAGGCGATCGCCGAATTCGTCCTCGCTTTCTCCCGTGTCGCTGGCTGTCGTGTCGTTTTCGTCGGTTTCGCTTGCATACGGTTCAAATCGATATGGCTCAATAGCTTCAGTTTCTTCTTCAATTTCGTGTTCGCTACCTGCCTCTACACTACAACCATCCGTTTCAATACATTCGTAATCTGTTGAATCGCTTAAGCCGCTGAAATCCGAGTCTGAATCCGAGCTAATGTCGCTATATCTTGCTGTTCTTTCCGCCATGTTTGTTTGTGTTGGCATCACTATGTGACGTCACAGGAAAATGGACGGGTGTTTATAACGATGGTTAAAATCAGCCACTTTGAAGCTTTTTTTAGAGATATTACATGATGGGTAAAATTTTGAAAAAAACTTCGAAAAATATAATAAGCCACTGGAAACTGATTTTTAATGGTTTTAACCATTCTGAAATTGTGATAATGTTCCCCTTTAATAAGTGCATAATTATCGCTGTTTAGGCCTCTTGTCCACACGCGAACACATACTTTTGTCCTTAAAAACGCAGACTTTTGCAAACGCTGGCCAAAGTGTAGAGTTCCAAAACTCTCCACTCAGCATATGCGTGTGCATGACAGAAACGGAGACTTGCACTCCTCTGATGACGTCACGGTTGTGCGCTGTCATTTCCAAAGCTCAACAACACTGCTTTTAAACACACTTTAAGAGGACTTACTGTACGTTTGAAAGTAAACATGCTTCTATTTTCACTCTACAGTGACAAAAAAGACGCATCAAAATGGGCTTAGCGACAGTCCTGCCAGCAAGAATGACAGTCAGCTGTTTTGGATACGATTGCTGTCGGACCTCCGCCTGATGGGACAACTTTGACAAGCAAGACTTGTTGAACGACAGATCATGAAGTTAACTTACAAGTATTGGTTCCATTTGTGTAGATGGAGCGGGAGCGACCGCACATAAAACACGCCCGAGCAACTAAAAAAACCATGATGCACCCTTCCTCCTTGTTAATGTTAAAAACAATCTACACTTCATTGCACATGCATCTCTATGTTGATCATTAAAAATGCGTTACAATTCCACAAGAGTTGCATTTTGGGCACTTAAACATGCAAAAAGGTTTCCTTGGCTCTTTAGTGCGTGTTGATTTTAGAAATAATGTACACTTCACTGCACATGTAATATAACACCATGTTGCTGAATAAACATGTTATAATTCCATGAGTGTTGGGTTTCAGCAGCACAGGTGTGCATGCGCGCTTTCTACACTAAAAAAAAGATTCCTAATGTTCCCAGGGCTCTGTGTAACTGCAGACTGGTTTAATAAATATTAATAAAAAATATAATAACAGAGGTATAATACCACCAAGTCAGCTGTGAATGCTTTTTCCAGGCTTCTGAATGGACAAAATGTGCATGACAGCAGGTGTATGCATTTGTGTGTAGACATAGACCGTTTTGAAACTACACTCGTGTGGATAGAGATCGTTTTAACCCCAAATATGCGTTTTTTTAAACTCTCCATATTCGTGTGGACATTAGGCTTGTGCACCCACGACCCGACCCCGAATAAGCGGAAGAAAATGGATGTATGGATGGGTTTTTGAAGACAGTTTCATATCAGCAATGTCCGGAAAGTGGAAACTCCATAATCCAAGACTGAGCAGTATTTACCAGAGGCTTCCTCCAAAACTTGGGAGCGGAAAGAATGGAGTGGCTTACCCACAGTTGTGGCCACAACCCAAATTGTGGGATCAGCTTGCTGTTTATGCTAGAATGACCAACGCAGCGCTGTCTGCTGACTTGTAACAACCCCTCGTGGAATACTGCCTCACAAAAATATGTGATCAGGCTGGTTATCAACACGAGGAGAAAGTTTAAAACTCTTGAGGCTGTGTATTGACATTACTTGGTGATCTTGAGCCAACATGAAACTGGTCAGAGGCACCACAGCTTGCTTGGAAGGAAACGCTCTTTATTGCATCAGCAATTGGAAACAGTGACTTACTACTGTAGAAGCTCTACATGAGAAGGGAAATGGCAGGGGGGCCACGACAGAGAACACCAGTCAAAAACATTGTAAAACACATAACACCAAAGGCACACCATTGAATGGTACACACTAGAGATGCGCGGTTTGCGGACACAACCGCGGAGTCCGCGGATTATCCGCGGATCGGGCGGATGAAATTTAAAAAAATAAGATTTTATCCGCTCGCGGGTCGGGTCGGGCGGATTAATTAGATTTTTTTTTTTTTTTTTTTTTTTTTTGCGGGTGGCAGTTAAACCAATTGGGAAATATATATACATAGTTAAATGTTGTTACCCACATACGAAAAACGAGCAGGCACCTGCAGCATATGCCACAACAGAAGAAAAAAAAAGAAAAGAGATGGACGCTTTTACGGAGCGGAGAAGGGACGCCTCGCCGGGGTCCGGGACCGAGGCCCCTTCCCCCGAGAGGGCCCCACCGGGAGCCGTAGCTGAGGCGATCCGCGAGAAGGGTCCGACGCACGTCCAGGGTCACTACCGCGCCCACCGCACCGACACCCCGCCTCGTCCGCTTTAGCCGCGGCCGGCGTCACGCGCAGCAGGTAAGCAGCTTACCTGCCCGCCACCCCCGTGGCCGGGGGCTCGTAACAGGGGTCCAAGGGCCGCAGGCCCCGGTAGGTCCAGGACAAAGTCCTGGTGGAGGGTTCAGGGCTTCGCCCCCCGACGCAAAATGATTATTAGCATTCAGACAGGTTAAAATGTTGCTAAAACCATCACTTTTCTATCAGTCACAGTGACTTTTCAAAACAAAAATATTACAGCAAAAATCATATGGGTTGATTGACATGTTTATTCTGTAAGCTAACTTCAATAGTTTGAAATTATTTTGACAGTTAATGCCAGTTATCCTGTCAACCTTTCACAAGACTTCAATTTGTTAATTGAAAGTATAAATAGTATAAACACTTTTAACAGTATGTCGTGCTGTGAAATACAGCCGACAGGATTGCGCATGCATGGTGCAGGAGAACAAAGGACTTCTTTAATTTAAGGTTTGTGATAAACCATCAAACTCATTCGTTAAAAGGACTCTATAGTAATATAAAGCGAATTTTTCTGGACATTATCATGCAAGAAAAGTTTATTTTTGGGATCGCGATCACCGCGTAATGATTTTTAAAGGTTGCATTACATTATTAACTGTCCCATGTGATCAGCCAGTGCGATTGGAAGTCCATGCTCAATTATTGCCTCCGTAAATAAAACTTCAGCACTTATCACATCCAAAGAATCTGTTTGGGCGACGAAAAACGTTGAATGTTTTCCACTTGTATCGCTAGCAACGGCATTAGACTTGTGTTTTTTTGTCCCAACGTGGTCTTTTACATCGCTAATTCCTCCGTGTCCGATCGAAAAATCTTGTCTGCACAAGGTGCAATTCGCATAGTTTTCACCCTTTTTTTTATTTTTTTATTAATATTAGATATACAACAACGGGCGGATGGCGGGCGGGTGCAGTCCTGATCAAACGTTACATCGGGTGGATGGCGGATGGTTGACGACTTTCTGACGCGGTTGCGGATGAAATAATTGCCTATCCGCGCATCTCTAGTACACACACAGAACAAGTTTTATCAAATGGGGGATGACATAGAAGTGGCAACTTGGAGCAACAAATAAACTCACAAACAGTTAAGCACTAAACTAAACAACTACCTCATTACTAGGGCAGGATGGGAACGGGGAAGTGCTTCCCAGCGATGCTAGCATACAGTACAGGTATACTGTGTTACGAGGTTGTGTAGGTTACGACCCACTTCCATTATTGTACAAAAGAGAACATTTGTTGTATGTGACGCAGCAGAAGAATACTTGGGCTGAAGACTGCATCCCTTAAGTTATTTTAGTTAACTTTCTTCTCTTTGTCAGGTTTTCCCAATGTATGACCTGCATGTGTTCTGTGTAGAGTGAGAGTGGCCTAGGTGTTACTTTAAGGATAATGTAAGTTTCGACTAGTTTCTTAATTCTTACTTCAATCAAGGAAGATCAAACAAGGATATGAGAAACAGCAAACTAAGCCTTTTATGCAGAGGCAGGTAAGATTTAGCACAGTGTACAATGTATGCTCCTGTGCATGATCATTTAAAAGTGAAATAAGCAGCCTTTCTCGCATTATCAAATGCACTGGCAAGATACAATCAATCAAAACACACATTTCAGAACACTGTTATTCCAAAAGCCCAAAGACAAATAAATACATGTCTTATAAATATGTATTTACCATGGTCTGTTTTATGTGTTTCCCTCCAGTTGGGAAGGTTGAGCTAACATTGGCAAGAGTTTTGATTGATTGATTGAGACTTTTATTAGTAGATTGCACAGTACAGTACATATTCCGTACAATTGACCACTAAATGGTAACACCCGAATAAGTTTTTCAACTTGTTTAAATCCAGGTCCACGTTAATCAATTCATGGAAAAGGACACAGAAAAGCTTTAGCTAATACATGGAAAGCAAGAAAGTCAGACTAAGGTCTTGATAGAGCGAATAAACAAGGCATAGAGACTAATTCACCGGTGAGTTACGCAATATGCTCGCCCATTCATCTCGTGGGATAATCAATAGCCATAGAGCAGCGAGCCAATGATGAAAATAGTGTGGCATATGGAAATGCAGGAGGTGGCTGGAGGTGTGAGTGCAATATTTTATTAATCACCAGGCTCAACTAATGAATTCGATTCTTAGATTGCAAATCAACATATTTTTAGATGGGTGGACAATTCTAGCGACAAATGTTCAAGTTATCCAGAGAGAGAGGCAGTCATGAAAATACTTTTTAGTGTAACTCTTCTACTTCATGTCCTCCAAAGGATTTTGAGCACAACCCAAAGCCACAAATTATATTCAATTATAGTCACTGTAATATGTGACCTTGATCCAACACACACATGTGGACGTGTATGAGACAATCTACACAGGCAATCAAACTTGCAAACAAACCGTCTTACAATATGCCTACATAGCCCTGTGTGCTGTAATATTCTCCTAAGAATACTCCTACATGGATGCCCACACTGACATCCACACAGCATCATCCAGCATAAACACACAGAGGCCTGTGTTGTGACAGACTGGGGGAGTCCACAACAAGGATGCAAACTGAATTCCTGAGGCTGAAGAAGTAGGAATGATGTCCTCTAGGACCAGTAAGAGATCCTGTGAGAATCATGCAAAGGTCTGTGAGGCCGGTGAAACGTTCACTGGGTCTTATCTTGGGCTCTCTCATCTCTGCTGCCAAACATTCTGCCCCGAGGTCCAGCCATAAAGGCACCGCATGGAGCCCAATGATCAAAGAGAATGCTCGCTCACTGACTTGGGCCGTGTTGAGCTCGCTGGCTTCTCTCCAGCAAAACTCCTGTGATGTTGTTGTTAGGGGCGGTAAAACAATTCTGTGAGAAACTTACAGAAATATTGTCGCAGAACAAACTAGCTAGACTCTAGGTTTTAATTTTGCACCTTATTTGGTGAGATGCCAAAGAGGGTATTAGACTTTATGGCAATAGTGTTGTTTTATGCTGAAATAAGAAGTCAAAGTTGAGCCTAACATAAGAAACGTTAAGAATAGTTCTCCGGAATCCCTTTATGATTCTTTAATAAGAATCCCAGCTCTCCAAACTATCCATCCATCCATCCATTTTCTACCGCTTGTCGTGGGGGGTGCTGGAGCCTATCTCAGCTGCATTCGGACTGGAGGTTGTTTTTTTTTTTAAGTATTCCATTGCTTGCAACCAACCCAGAGTCATAGGCTAACTGTCAGATGAATACAATGTATGTCCACTCTATAATAATTTTGACTTTTTAACATACAATCAGATTCCCCGTGAAAGTACAGAATATAGCTGAATAACCAATGAAAACATGTTTGATGTGCCTTGTTTTTAAAGAGTACCTCCATTTGACGCCAAAACCGTCATCAAAACAAGTACAGTACCACTTCAAAACACAGCTTCCTGAATGACGAGCCAACAAGACGAGATGAGCAATACAAAACGATGATGAAAGGTATTTGTGTTATTTTGATGCCGAAAACCTTGGATAATCCCAGTAAAGTTTTGAACAGATAGGCTGTCAAGGTACTCTACTCTTGTGTAGAGTCTTATTAACCTCTAAGAGGTCCTTACGACAGTCTGTTATATTCCAAGGTTTCTCGTTGTCCCATTGGGTTGAGTTTTTTCGTGCCCTGATGTCGTTGGGGTTTGTGCAACCCTTTAAAGCATATGTGATTAAGGGCTATATCAATAAACGTTGATGGAATGATTGATTGATTGAATAAAAATGTTTTAAAAATATGATCAAATACAAAAATAATATCAAGATATAAAACTCTAGATTCAACACAACGGTTATGGGGTGATATTTTCATAAAGTTAAGGATCTCGGGACAGAACTTGTAGCTTAAGTATTTACATTTATTTTGTACATGTAATGTAAGACTTCCGTGTTTGATCTCATCAAATGGATAATACCGTATAGTCAAAAAGTCATACTTTGTGATAGTCAAAGACCCTTTCCATGACAGGAGCACTCTGCTATTTTTTTATAAACTACTTAAAAACACTTATTAAAAACAATACCTTTATTGTTTCCTGCAAAGGTGTCTTGCTACTGTAATGATAGGTGTACGTCTATATTAGTCAGGAGTGCGGTTTTTACTTTTAGATTTTTATCTTCATAAAAGAAAACTGTGGCGTTACTTGGTCGTTGTTGTGGTAAGCTGACATTTGTTGTCATTCTGGTCAAATGAGTGAATTTGATGAATGGGTTAACGCATGCACATTAAAATCTAGCAAACTGGTTTTAATTTGAAGTACTGAGCTGTAAAAAGAGAGATCAACTGTTTACAGTACATACCAAATTGGGATATTGTCGTAGAAAGCTATGAATGCATGTTGAAGTACAGCGTCAATGATGTTTTATAGTGTTTTATCCTGGCACCACATTTATGCTTGTGTCTGTCTCCTCTCACTGTTCAGCTGTGACAGACCATACATTACATAACTCGACCACTGTATGGCCCAGGGCCCTCAAGTTTGTGCTACTGAAAGTCCCAACCCAATCTCCCCCCGCCCCCAGCCTTACATACTGTACTGTACAGTGCATATGGGCAGTCACAGAGTCACACACCAGCCATGCATCACTCATGCACACAGACTGGATTGTTGCTTTTCGTGCACGCAATGACCTTAATAGTTGAATGACTGTGCATACACTAAGTGTTACATTGCTCCTACAGTACATGTATTCATGGACGGATCTTCAGGACAATGTGAAAAAAACGCTTTGATCGTTATACTAAACGCGGCTCAGGCTAAAAATAGAGAAGGGGCCTTATGCAAATATGCACACACGTGCTAATGTAGGAAACAATTCATCTCTTTGCCATGGAGGCCAATAAAACATACAAACAACAGCAGGTGATAGCTTGTGTTTTCTTCCTGATTGTGGCAGTGACAAAACTGTGCCATGCACTTTATACTTACAAACAACTGTCTGCACAGTTGCTCTTGGGACCTTAAGCTGTTTTGAAATGGCTCCAAGTGACTTTCCTGACTTGTTCAAGTCAATGATTTGTTTTTTCAGATCTGTGCTGAGTTCCTTTGACTTTCCCATTGTCGCGTTTGTAACCGAGTCTAACGACTGCATCACGTGAGCCCTATTTAAATGGGCTCAGAGAAGTCAACAGGTGTCGTCAATCATAATCACTCACATGAAGTTAAGAGGCCATGCCATGAAGCTCATTTGATTGTAACTTTTCTACATCACCAAAATTGATCATGTATGTTGCTGTATGTATACTTTTGACCGAGCAGATTTGGTCACATTCTCAGTAGACCCATAATAAATTCATAAAAGAACCAAACTTCATGAATGTTTTTTGGGGCAAAGAAGTATGTGCTCTAATCACTCTGTCACAAAAAAATAAGAGTTGTAGAAATTATTGGAAACTCAAGACAGCCATGACATTATGTTCTTTACAAGTGTATGTAAACTTTTGACCATGACTGTAATACACATATACATACATACATATATATATATATATATATACATACACATATACATATATATATATACATACATATATACATATATATATATACATATATATATATATACATATATACATACATATATACATACATATATACATACATATATACATACATATATACATACATATATATATATATATATATATATATATATATATATATATATATATATATATATATATATATATTATATATATATATTAATTATTTTTTGTACTTATCTAAGCAAGTAGCCTGAGGCATTGACCATTCATAATATGAAAACATTTACCACAACCTACAGGTTGGCTTTGGACTCAGCTCCTCAACACTCACTCAAAAGACAGTTTATTTACAAAATTCAAGAAGGTGCCCTTTCTGGATGCAAAGTAGAGACACAGTCAATGTCCATTTGGCAATGTGTTTTAGCACTGGTTATCATCACATGTCAACGCAGCTATTAGGTTATGTAGTGTCCATTAAGCAGACAGAGCGTTCCTATCGTGAGGTCATCTGCTTCAGGAGATGTGATGAGGATACTGTGACAACAGGCATAACCAGTGCGAGCCTCCATGGGGCCCTAAGGCAAATTTTATTTTGGGGCCCTCTATTGATTTTGAGGCACTCTATTTCTGCCAATAATGTTGTTTGGAAAAAAAACGGTGCATTCCTAATTAATAACCATTACAGATATGCCAGAGGCCAAAAAAAAAATTGGCCGCCCAACATCTCTGCACTAAAACAAGTGATTTTGAAGAGTTGGGCTCATTCTGTGGCATTACAAAGACAAGTTGATAGAGAAGGATTAGTGTTCTTGATTGAAACTGATTTATGTTAACTCAACTCTACGTCCTTCTTAGCCTTAATGAACACTAAAGTCCAACAAGTCGTGATTAATTCCAAACCTTTGAACATTGCGATGCGATCTCCTGCACCCGGATTTCCATTTGATTGATCCGCCGCTTTCCGGCGCAAATTGGCAAGCTCTGTTTTTACCGCGCCACGCATGGCTAATTCAATTAGCAGGCAATGAAACCGAAATTAAACCCTCGTCTGTAGCGTAACAATCATTCAATTTCGGAGTAAATCTAATCAGGGTTGACCTACAGCTCAGCCGTTAATTGATTTAGCGCGGCAGAGAAAACACACTCGTCATCGGGGACATCAGAGTGGGAATTAAGGCTGACGTTTGGAAATTTGTGACTCGAGGCAGTCACCTGAGAGGCAGATGAAGGTCAAGTAGTCCCCCTGGCCGCCAGTCGCCAGAAATGGGATCTTCTTCTTGGTCTTGCGCTTTACCTGCACGGCCGCCAGCATCTTCTCACCGTGGGGTACGAAGACCTCCTTGTGGATGGCTGCTTTGGCACTCATCCCGGACAACGGGCGGGACCAGCTGGTTCCAAGAGTGCGCTCAACTGAGTGGGCAGAGAGAGAAGACGGCAGAGGATGAATGATGATGTCTAGAGCAGTGTTTTTCAACCTTTTTTGAGCCAAGGCACATTTTTGGCGTTGAAAAAATTTGGAGGCACACCACCAGCAGAAATCATTAAAAAACAAAACTCAGTTGACAGTAAAAAGTCGTTGGATATGACTTTAATCCATAACCAAGCATACATCTATAGCTCTTGTCTCAAAGTAGGTGTACTGTCACGACCTGTCACATCACGCCGTGACTTATTTTTAGTTTTTTGCTGTTTTCCTGTGTGTAGTGTTTTAGTTCTTGTCTTGCACTCCTATTTTGGTGGCTTTTTGTCTTTTTTTGGTATTTTCCTGTAGCAGTTTCATGTCTTCCTTTGAGCGATATTTCCTGCATCTACTTTGTTTTAGCAATCAAGAATATTTCAGTTGTTTTTATCCTTCTTTGTGGGGAAATCGTTGAATGTCATGTCATGTTCATTGTGGACATACATTGTGGACGCCGTCTTTGCTCCACAGTAAGTTTTTGCTGTCGTCCAGCATTTTGTTTTTGTTTATTTTGTAGCCAGTTCAGTTTTAGTTTTCTTCTGCGTAGCCTTCCCTAAGCTTCAATGCCTTTTCTTAGGGGCACTCACCTTTTGTTTATTTTTGGTTAAAGCATTAGACACCTTTTTGCCTTCACGCTGCCTCCCGCTGCATCTATAAAGCAATTAGCTACCGGCTGCCACCCACTGATATGGAAGAGTATTACACGGTTACTATGCCGAGCTCTAGACAGCACCGACACTCAACAACAACACATCATTTGCAGACCATAATTACTGGTTTGCAAAAAATATTTTTAACCCAAATAGGTGAAATTAGATCATATCCCACGGCACACCAGACTGTATCAGGGTTTGTCAACACTTTCCGGGCCAAGGACCCCCAAACTGATGGAAAGAAGGACTACTTCTTATGTCTTGTATGAAATTATCATTTGTATTTTACATTAAACTAATCATAAAAGATACCATTAAGGATATTCAAATAACAACAGTATTGTGCCACTAAACGCTGGCAGGCAATAAGCGCTCGAATCACATATATATATACATTAATTAAGTAAAACATTGAGAGGACTCTAGTAAATGGATAAATGCATGCTTTTTCACTCACACATCTTGGTGGTGTGCAGAGCAACTGCTTTCGTGATCGTTCTCTATTGTGCTTCTTTCTCATCATAAAATGGTATTATCACACCCGGTAACAGTTAGAGATGCTACCTCAGTAGAAACATTTAAGTCCCATCTCAAAACTCATTTGTATACTCTAGCCTTTGAATAGCCCCCCTTTTCTTAGACCAGTTGATCTGCCGTTTCTTTTCTGTTCTCCTCTGCTCCCCCCTATCCCTTGTGGAAGGGGAGACACACAGATCCGGTGGCCATGGATGGGGTGCTGGCTGTCCGGGGTCGGGACCCGGGGTGGACCGCTCGCCTGTATATCGGTTGGGAACATCTCTGCGCTGCTGACCCGTCTCCGCTCGGGATGGTTTCCTGCTGACCCCACTGTGGACTGGACTCTTACTGTTATGCTGGATCCACTATGGACTGGACTCTCACAATATTATGTTAGACCCACTCGACATCCATTGCATTCGGTCTCCCTAGAGGGGGGGGTTACCCACATATGCGGTCCTCTCCAAGGTTTCTCATAGTCATTCACATCGACGTCCCACTGGGGTGAGTTTTTCCTTGCCCTTATGTGGGATATACCGAGGATGTCGTTGTGGCTTGTGCAGCCCTTTGAGACACTTGTGATTTAGGGCTATATAAATAAACATTGATTGATTGATGTGTAAATTATTCCACCACAGTAAGCTGCTTTTTAGCCCTAGTTTGTTTGTCGTTACGGTCTTGTTCGCCTTGTAAAGAGTTGCATTCCCCTCACTCGAATGAATGCTTCGGTTTCAGAATCTGGAATACGTTTGTTGTGCTGCTGCCATTTTCTAACAAACTTTGCAGCGTGCAGTCATTTGCTCCACGTCTGTTGCCGCAAAGCCAAACTATTGAAACCTTTTTTTTTGTTGGAACAAACGTCTCGCTCTCGTTCGCGTTAGCACTTGTGTGTGTGAAAAGTTTTCTGTCGTTTTTTTTTTTTTTAATCGTCTGGAACAGAAAAACTCTGGTAATTCATCGATAAAATCAATACATTTCCCGCCTACAAAAAGTCGACGAGTGACATTGTTTGATTGGATTTGAATGGAAACACTTTAAATGTCAGAGTGCAGAATTGTCAAGTTTGCTGACTCAAAGTGGATGCCTGTGGACAGAAGAAGTGGGTTAATTAGGTCCAAATGCTCCCACGAGAATTGTGGATTGGATCAGTCGCACACTGGAGACACACACAACCACTCAAGCAGCACAAACCACACCAGCCGCCCATACTGCTAAGAAGTCAATTTGTCATCCGTAACTATTTGTAACTACTGTGTGGTGAGAGAAAGTGGGTCCAACAGCTACACTATTGTTTCAGTACACAAATAAAAAACAGACCTTAAAGGGGAACTGCACTTTTTGGGGGAATTTTGCCAATTATTCACAATCATTATGTAAGACAAGAACACATGTTTTTCTTTTTTTAATGCAGTCCAAATATTAAATTAATGTGATCAGAAGTTCGCTAACAATGGAGCCTATGGGAGTCGCTTTATTCTGCCTATAAAGCCCTTAAAAAAACATCTAACCAGCTCCATTAAGGTTTTATATACATGATATAAGTATATATGTTATGTATTAACAGGCATATATATATAACAACATTTAGTATTTACGTATTGTGATCATTTTAAGCATACACGGCGCATTAATTTAAAAAACGGTGTTCTTTTTTTTTCCTGCTACATCACTGATTTCCACTTACTGCAGACTTCATGAGAGCCAACAAACATACTAAAACTGCTGGGAAACATGGCGGGGTTCATAAAGGAAACAATCCACTCATGGTGGTGTTTTCAATTTTACGTGCCAGAAAAAAAGAGACGATATTTTGCAGCAGATAATATGGATGAACTCTAATATTGTAATAGATGGAAAGCCTTTTTTTTTGGAAAAATATGTTTGAAAGAGGAATCATTTTTTGTCAATGATATTATCAATGAGAATGGTAAGATTATGAAGTACGGTGAATTTAGAACTATGTATGGTGATGCTTGTTCAAGCTTCTCATTTAATCAACTAACTGGAGTCATTGGGAAAAGATGGAAACAAATAATTAATTATGGAACTACTAAATTATTAGTTTGTAAACCTCTAATAAGAAATTCGAGTTGGCAAAAAGGAACTAAAATAAATAGAAAAATATATAAGTTTTATTTAATAAAGAAATCTTTGAAGGCTGCCCCATACAACACATTTGGAAAATGGGACGACTTTTTTGACTGCCCGTTGCCGTGGGATGCCATATTCAAACTAATCTATAAAACTACTATTGATGTGCAAAATCGTTATTTTCAAATTAAAATTATTTATAACTTCTTACCCACAGGGAAAATGTTAAAATTATGGAATACGACAGAGTCGGATGACTGCCGATTTTGTTGTCAGGAGTCTGAATCCACCCTGCATTTGTTTTGGTATTGTCATATTGTGTCTTCTTTTTGGGTGGAAGTTGAAAAAATGTGTTTAAGGATTGGTTTGTTTATGAAGCTTGATGTGGTTTCTGTTATTTTGGGAGAGTTCAATGACAATCATGATTTAATCAATTTAATTATAGTACTCGGTAAAAGGTTTATTTTTAAGGCCAAAAACAGATATTCACTTAGTATTACTTTCTTTAAAACATTTATTCAGTATTTTTTAACTTTAGAAAGTTACATGGTTGAAAATGATAATGATGCCAAAAATTTTTTATAGATTATATGCTATCTGTTGTTGTATTCCCTAATTTTTAGTGACCTGAACATAATCTGAACTGTACATATATTTTTTTTGTGTTTGTTTTGAAAATGTAATTTTGTTTATAGATTATATGCAATCTGTTGTGTTCCAAAATGTTTCTATTTTTTATTTTAATTTTTTTTTTTTTTTTTTCAGTGTACATGAATTAAGGTGTGTGTTGCTGAGCCCGACTTGGACATTATCTGGACTGGACCTGGTTTTAAAAATAAACTTTAAACGAAGCTAATTTCATTTACAACCTGGTCTGGTGAAGATAAGGTCCTTTTTTTTTTTTAGATAAGATAAATAAATATTTTCTTGGATAAAAAAGAAAGTAAAACAATATAAAAATAATTACATTAAAAAAAAAAAAAAGTAATTAAATGAAAATGTTAGTGGACCAGCAGCACAAACAATCAAGTGTGCTTCAGGGACTGTGTCCCTTGCAGAAGTGTTGTCCATGTTGTGGGAACCAGAATGTTGGTAGCAGAAAGAAACATCCCCTTTTGTGTGAGAGGGTGTGTATGAGTGTGAATGTGGGAGGGAGGGTTTTTTTTGGGTTGATGCACTAGTTGAAAGTGTATCGTGTGTTTTTTCTATGTTGATTTAATAAAAAAATAAAAAGATTTAAAAAACATATCTTACAACACATACAACATCACTTACTGTACAATGTCTGCTGTCATTAGGATGGCGACTGATAGGATGTAGTTATAGTCCCGTTTGGATGATAAATTACTCATAATTCTCGCGAAGAAAAGAGGCATGGTACTAAGCGTCTTTTCGTGTCGTTCGCCATTTTTAGGTCTAAAATGGCTGTCAAAGTGGCCCAACATGTCGGATTACATCCTCGTCCTTCTACTATCCAGGTGACAGGTATGATTAATAATCTACAATAAACTAACACGAGCAGGGAAGTGAGAAAGCAGCTTATCATTGGATGTAAACATAGGCACACAACCTTGTTATCACGGTGCTGCTATCAATAGTTTGACTGTGTTAGTGCTTATAATAACAATTTCACTAGTTCTTGGTTAATATTCAAGGCACAACATGTAAATGGAGTGTTGTTGGCACTTTTTGGATGTTTTTTTATTTATTGGGTTTTATGGATAGAATAGAGGACTTCCCATTGGTTCTGCTGTAAGCAGGCTTTTATTTGCGTTTAGAGTTAGAAAGCATTAAAAAAAATTACATCCGTCGTCCTGTCTTTCATATTGATTGTGAATGATAGGCACCATTTTTTAACCTTCCTCTTGTGTTAGCTTTCTGTTACCATCTCTTATGTTAACGGCTCGGTTTTGACCCATGTCTTAAATCAGCTGTAAAATACACTAAAAACAATTATCTGTCATCCAATTTGTTTCTCATCTCTTGGTTATCTTGTTAGGCTTCCTTATCCATCAAAATATTGGTTTTAATATTTTTGGTGTGGGCCAGCGGGCCTTTTTTTTGTCAGAATACCCCTCGATTTCAATTTTAAAAAATGGTAAAATGAACCTCAAGAGAATTGTATAAAAAAATAAAAGGTTGTTGTGTTACCTGACTATAACTGAGGGGTATTAGAACACATCTCTTAAATGAATTTGTTTAATTTATTTTTTCATTTTAATAATTTTAACTATAGTAACATCTATGGTGTTACGGGTCAATTTCGACCCATATATATTTACTTCAAGAAAAAGGCTAAAAAGTGTTTTTTTTCAGCAACAGAACTTTAATACACTCTTGCATAGGGCAGCCTGTTCTTAATATTTTAAATAGCAGTCTGTTTTCTGGAGTAGTTCCTACCAGTTTTAAACACGCCGTGGTTCAACCGCTTTTAAAGAAACCTGGTCTGGACAGTTCAGTTTTAGCCCATTTTAGACCTATTTCTAAGCTGTCTTTCCTCTCAAAGATTTTGGAGAAGATTGTTTTTACCCAGTTAAACACTTTTTTAGAGGACTGTGATATTTTAGAAGTCTTTCAGTCTGGGTTTAAACCCCTCCATAGTACCGAGTCAGCTTTATTAAGGGTTTTTAATGACATCCTTCGAGCAACAGATTTAGGTGATCATGTAATTTTAGTTTTACTGGATCTAACAGCAGCATTTGATACGGTGGACCATAATATTTTAATTAGACGCCTGCAGCATCAAGTGGGCATCTGTGGTACTGCTTTGAGTTGGCTGAAGTCCTATTTGACTAACAGGACCTTCTCTGTGAATGTTGCTGGATCTGAATCCTCCGTTGCTCCCTTGACATGTGGGGTCCCACAAGGCTCGGTTTTGGGACCACTTCTCTTTTCTATTTATTTACTTCCCCTGGGCTCAATCCTAAGAAAGCATGATATTTATTTTCATTGTTATGCCGATGACACACAAATGTATTTTCCATTAAAGAGAAATCATGCCTCTTCAATACAGCCATTACTTGCCTGTCTTGAGGATATCAAGGCCTGGATGGCCCTAAACGTCTTAAATTTTAATGAAAAGAAGACAGAAGTAATAGTGTTTGGACCTAGTGGTACCTGTGAGCTCCCCCCTGTTGACTTTGGCCCTTTGGCTTTGCACGTTAAGCCCATGGTCACCAACCTGGGCTTTCGTATTGACTGTGATTTTAAATTGGACCGTCAGATTGGCACAGTGGTGAAAGCCAGCTTTTTTTATTTACGTCAGCTGGCCAAGGTTAAAAACCTTCTTTCGAGGCAACAGTTAGAGACAGTAATCCATGCCTTTACTACATCTCGGCTGGATTACTGTAACTCTTTATATTTTGGAATTAGTCAGTCCTCCCTCTCACGTCTGCAGCTGGTCCAAAATGCAGCTGCCCGACTTTTAACTAACACAAGAAAAAGAGAGCACATTACTCCTGTTTTAGCCTCCCTCCACTGGCTGCCTGTGTCTTTTAGAGTCCATTTTAAGATTATCTTACTCGTTTTTAAATCCTTACGTGGTCTTGCCCCACCTTACCTCTCTGAGCTGCTCCATCTGTATGCCCCCACCCGGTCCCTCAGGTCAGCTGATCAGCTGATCCTGGAGGTACCCAAAACAAAGCGCAAGCTCAGAGGGGACAGAGCTTTCTCTGTTGCGGGTCCCAAACTCTGGAACGATCTCCCTCTCCATGTGAGACAGGCCCCTTCTTTGGCTATTTTCAAGACCCTTCTTAAAACCCATTTTTATTCACTGGCTTTTAACCCAGCATGAGACTTTGAACTGTTTTTAGCTTTTAACTTTTTGAACTGTTTTTAACTTTTAAACTGTTTTTATCTAACAAACTGTTCTTAGGGTAATTTATATTTGCTTTTTAATTGTGTATTTTTATTTCTGTTTTAAATGTTATTTTTTAGTCTGTCCTTTGCCTCTATTTCTTTGTGGTGTACAGCCCTTTGTTTTTCAACTGTGCTTGTTTTTAAAGGGCTTTATAAATAAAGTTGGTATGGTATGGTATGGTATGGTAATACAAACACAAAATGAAAAGTAGAACAAGTCACAACATAAAATATAGATTTGCAAGGTCAAACAAACAACCAATCAAGCAAATCAAGTTAAGTTAAGTTACAGTTAAAGTAGCAATGATTGTCACACACACACTAGGTGTGGTGAAATTTGACCTCTGCATTTGACCCATCCCCTTGTTCACCCCCTGGGAGGTGAGGGGAGCAGTGAGCAGCAGCGGTGGCCACGCCCAGGAATCATTTTTGGTGATTTAACCCCCAATTCCAACCCTTGATGCTGAGTGCCAAGCAGGGAGGTAATGTCTCCCATTTTTATAGTCTTTGGTATGACAGACTCATCAGATGTGTCTGTGTCTTCTGGATGATACTCCACATTGTCTTCCTTTTAGAAACCTGTTCATCTATATCACTATGCTGCTCTGTGTCCTCTCCCTCGTTTTCACCAAAAATATTATCCAGAACTTCTCTCACTGTAAATCTTCTTTTCATTTTTGCATGCTGAAAATTGGAGATGTGCACTCTGCAAGTCACCAACTCTATACTGAATTGACTGGACATGCCCGTCTTTGTTTGTTTTTGTACTGGATAACAAGGTAAAATGAGAATCCCCTAAAGCTCACATGATTGGGAGAGGAGCTGGCTGTCAGTGTGTTCAGTTTTGGCTCTAATTATTGCTTTATAATCTTATTTTTACAACTGGGTCGAAACCGACCCAACAACATCAAGGTCATAATTTCAACCAGAGCATTTTAAAATATACTGAAAAAAAATAAAGTTTTATTTTGTTGAAATAGAGGTTCCTGACAAAGTCAAAAAGCCTTGATGCAAAAAAATAAATTTGTGTGGTTCTTTTATGCATTTAAAAACTAAAACGGGTCGGTGCCGACCCTAACACGAGACGAAGGTTAAACAAGTGCAGCTCCCCTTTAAAATGTCCAACTTTAGATAGATTGCAGCAACTGACAAAAGTTGTTTTGCGGGGGCCAAGGGGAGCTAAGAAGCAAAGAAAAAAAAGAGTAGAGTTGAGCAGTAAATAATCCACAAACAAACTTGTCCACTTCGTAATGTAAGTGGGGCTGGAAGGGAGCCATTGTTGGCTGGAGGTCATTGTTATGTAGAGATTACGTCAGCCCAGAGGGAACTCTGTGGAACATAAAAAGGTCTGGCGCCAGACTAAAGAGCATTTCTGGGAGAAATGTCATTAGTTGAATTCTCGCTTTTGGCTTACAATTTGATAAACGCAATATCGCGAGGCCCATTTAGCATACGGTGCAAGGCAACGTGATTGAGTTCTGTAACAGCGACAACTTGACAGTACTGTGCGTACAAATACGGGACAAATATACAAACAAGCTTCTGTGTGTATGATATACATTTTCATTGTCAAAAAGTAAAGATCTGTGAAAATAGATTCTCAGTCAAGTTCTCAGTCATGTGGTATGCAATCTTAATTCCTTCTCATTCACATAGAAACTCATACCTGCCAACTTTTGAAATCAGAAAAACCTAGTAGCCAGGGTCCAGGGGCCGCAGGCCCCGGTAGGTCCAGGACAAAGTCCTGGTGGGGGGTTCAGGGGCCCCCCGACGCAAAATGATTATTAGCATTCAGACAGGTTAAATGTTGCTAAAACCATCACTTTTCTATCAGTCACAGTGACTTTTCAAAACAAAAATATTACAGCAAAAATCATATGGGTTGATTGACATGTTTATTCTGTAAGCTAACTTCAATAGTTTGAAATTATTTTGACAGTTAATGCCAGTTATCCTGTCAACCTTTCACAAGACTTAAATTTGTTAATTGAAAGTATAAACAGTATAAACACTTTTTACAGTAAACAAATGGTAAAACAGTACTAAACAATTCCATTTAAAAAAAAAAATTGGTGTCATTATTAACTTTCTGTCCAAGCTTGTATAATCTACTGCCTTGTTCAATTGTAAAAAATATTCTGTGCCTAAAATTCACATTTCTATCACAATTATCATACTGTAAACATGGTAAGCTAACTTCATTAAAATTAATAGTCCTGTCAATAGCATGGAATTACAATTCAAATGTAGTTTTTTTGTAAGCCTTTCAAAAGAATTCAAAATATGAAAAATTAATGAAAATTAATTTAAGCCATCAGACACTTGAAAAGTGGCACATCACATCTCTAATGTAATCATTTTAACTTTTCAACAGAAATAGCACTGCAAAAATATTAAGGACATACTTCTGTATTTTGGTAGTTATGCTGTCAACATTTAACAAGATTTCTTCAACTTGGACTTGAAAGCATAAATAGTACAAACACTTTTAACAGTATAACAGTACTAAACAATTCCAATAGATAACATTGGTGTCATTACCTTTTTGTGGCTAAAATCCAAATGTATTCTAGTCCATGCGCAATTATTGCCTCCGTAAATAAAACTTCGGCATTTATCACATCCAAAGAATCTGTTTGGGCGACGAAAAACGTTGAAAGTTTTCCACTTGTATCGCTAGCAACGGCATTAGACTTGTGTTTTTTTTGTCCCAACGTGGTCTTTTACATTGCTAATTCCTCCGTGTCTGATCGAAAAATCTTGTCTGCACAAGGTGCAATTCGCGTAGTTTTCACCCTTTTTGGAACGGATAATTATTCCCGGATAGGCTTTTGAATATTCTTCACGGAATGACTGCAGTTTTCTTTTCGGTTTAAGACTCGTTTGCGATTTTTCTCCGGCTGATTCCATGATCGTTCGCTCGTTTGGAAACAATGGCAACTGGTGCCTCGTGCTTGGCAGCGGTGCTATAAATAGCCTCGCGCATGGCATTCGGAATGGCTTGATAGGAAGTTACGGGAAGCAGTGTCGATTGTCATTGTTGTTACGCGATTTCGTGAATAAAATTTAAAAACTTTTTTTTTTTTTTTTAAATTAATGAAAAACCGTATTTTTTATCACTGCAACCGTAACCCGGAATAGGTTGATGAAAACCGTACTAATTACGGGAAAACCAGAGTAGTTGGCAGGTATGGAAACTACTTTAGTTGTGCTTTTCCGAGCTCAATGCTTCACAATCATCTAGTTGCTAAAAACAAAGATAACAACAATGGAGAGCAGAGGACCACATAACTGAGCCATAGCCGAACAATCCTCATTTGGTCATAGATACTGTACTCTCGTATTGACATTACTACAAGCTCCAAATTCTAACACCCCTGAGGTTGCATAACTTAGAATTTATTCAAAATTCTTCAGAACATACCAAAATCGTCAATGCACAATGTCAACATTTCGTGCTAGTAATCGGTTTAGATCTTCTTTGGGTGTTTTGGCTTTTTTGCGAGGCTCAGAAGAACGTACATGAGCAGTTGCACAAAGTAAGCAAAATCACATTCAAAGACTTACAGTGCCATCATCAACGTCATCCATTGTTGCTAACTTATTTTTACACTTGAAAGACGAATGCGAATGTTAAAAACCGAGACGCTAATACAAATAAGGCAACAAGAGAAGTATCCTACACTTCTCTTTTGTAAAGTAAATGTGAACAGCCGACATGGGCATCTACATCAACTATATGATTTGCCTGAGTAGCTGGACAGGACACACAAAAAAAAAAAACGAGACGCATTTGCGCAGCAACGCAACTCACCTTTGCATTGTGCCCATGTTATCTCAAACCGAGTGTTGCATTGTTTACATTTTACTCTCATTCGTATCAGTAGTTAACTTATTGTTTTCACTTAAATGACTATTGAGAATGTTTACATGTAATTAGGGCTGGGCGATATATCGATATACTCGATATATCGCGGGTTTGTCTCTGTGCGATATAGAAAATGACTATATTGTGATATTCGAGTTAGGGATGTCCCGATCCAGGTTTTTGCACTTCCGATCCGATACCGATATTGTTTTTGCACTTCCGATCCGATTCCGATACTGACCGATACCGATACTGACCGATACTGGCCTATCCGAGCATGTATTAAAGTTTAAAGTTATTTAGCCTACCGTATTTTCCGCACCATTAGCCGCACCTAAAAACCACAAATTTACTCAAAAGCTGACAGTGCGGCTTTTAACCCGGTGCGCTTTATATATGGATAAATATTAAGATTCATTTTCATAAAGTTTCGTTCTCGCAACTTCGGTAAACAGCCGCCATCTTTTTTCCCGGTAGAGCAGGAAGCGCTTCTTCTTCTACGCAAGCAACCGCCAAGGTAAGCACCCGCCCCCATAGAACAGGAAGCGCTTCTTCTTGTACTGTAAGCAACCACCCGCCCCCGGAAGAAGAAGAAGCGCGCGGTGCATGCTGGGATATGTGACGTTTCATTTCCATTTGTGTGTTTATGTAAAGACCCCAAAATGGCTCCTATTAAGTGTGTTGTCTGTCTAATTATAAATAATGCAGACGAGGCGTGTTAACTGAGTTCTCAACGTTTACTCACAGCGTGCTCATAACCACATTCTAACTCCCAGCATACAATGCTTCTCAGGGCTACCACGCATGCTCGTAACTATCGTTGCATGCTGGGTAGTGTAGTTGTTATATTTGCTAGCTCATAACATCACATTAAGAGACACGCTTACGCGCTTAATTCAATACTCGCCGTCATTCCGGGTGGATTGACAAAAGACCTCCAGCCGCTAGATATTGGTGTCAACAGGGCATTCGAAGCTAGACTGCTAACTGCGTGGGAACAATGGATGACAGAAGGCGAACACACCTTCACTAAGACAGGGAGGCAGCGCCAGACGACGCCAACATCTGCCAGTGGATCGTAAATGCCTGGGCAGATATTTCGGTCACAACTGTGGTCCGAGCTTTCCGGAAGGCAGGATTCACAGAACTGCTGGATAACAGTGACACTGACTCCGATGACTTCGACGAGACGGAACCGGCCATTTTGGATCTCACATTTGCCCAACTTTTCACTTCGGACACCGAAGACGAAGGATTTACGAATGAAGAATAACTTCAGAAAGTGAGCGCTATGTTTATTTTGTGTGTTGTGACATTAACGTTCGAGCAACATTATGTTGCTATTGCTCTGCACTATTTTGAATTTTACTATGTTTGTGATTGCACATTTGCGTACATTTTGGGAGTGAACAGAGTTGTTAGAACGCTGGTTTTTAATATATTATTAAAGTTTGACTGACCTATCTGACTGTTTTTTTGACATTCCCTTTAGCGCAGCGTAGGCGCGGCTTATAGTCCGGGGCGGCTTATAGGTGGACAAAGTTTTGAAATATGCCATTCATTGAAGGTGCGGCTAATAACCCGGGGCGGCTTATAGTGCGGAAAATACGGTACTTAGTTGTCAGAATCATGTTGAAAAGGGTTTTAGTACTCTTGATAACAACTAGCCAGCTGAATTAGGGGAGTTTGAATAATACACAATGGTTGGTAACAAGAAACTGACCTGTTTATTCAAGGATAAACACAAAATAGACAAAATTATACATGACAAACAGAAATGGCATCATTGAAACTAGGGCTGGGCGATATGGCCTTTTTTTAATATTGCGATATTTTAAGGCCATATTGCGATACACGATATATATCTCGATATTTTGCCTTAGCCTTGAATGAACACTTGATGCATATAATCACAGCAGTATGATGATTCTATGTGTTTTGATTGATTGATTGAGACTTTTATTAGTAGGTTGCACAGTGAAGTACATATTTCGTACAATTGACCACTAAATGGTAGCACCCGAATAAGTTTTTCAACTTGTTTCAGTCGGGGTCCACTTAAATTGATTCATGATACAGATATATACTATCAGATATATACTATCATCATAATACAGTCATCACACAAGATAATCACATTGAATGATTTACATTATTTATAATCCGGGGTGTGGAGGGGGGCGCCTGATGTGTCAAAAAGACAGCCAAAAGAGTTTGATATGAGAATAAATCTAAAGTTAAAATATAGGGTAGAAATGCACCCATTTGCAGGAAATGTAGTCTTGATTTTCAAAATGTTCTTTCAATGCTTGCATGTCTACATTAAAACATTCTTCTTCATACTGCATTAATATATGCTACTTTTAAACTTTCATGCAGAGAAGGAAATCACAACTAAAAAAATCACTATTTTTTTCATACGGTGTTGATCTGGAAATGTTTGCCTTGGCATTTTGATGGTGTGGACGTGTGGCACCGAATGGAGATAAGCGTCTCGACAGACGTTACAATATTTGAACAATGATGACGAAAACTGTTTTCTCTGTCGTGTCCGTGTGTCGAAAATTGTTATGCGCTTATTTTTTTATTTGATTTTGTGCGTGGCATAGATTTGCCGTGCGCAGAGGACGTTTGAGCAGGCGCGCACCTTAGCGGCTGCGCTAGCATCACAGCTAACGTTAGCCATGCTGCTACCTCTCTGCTGGGAGAGGACGTATACGTATGGGACGTGTGTAAGAAGTTGCGCTTGCTGTCTGTGAGAAGGAGACAGAAGAAGGAGTGGGAAGAGCCTGTAGTGCAATGCCAGCAGCTAAAAGCAACTGCGTGAGAATCCATAGACCTCTGGATGTGTTGAAGGTGTGCTGGAAAATGCGGAACGGAAATAGGGAGCAGCAGAAAAGTGGAATGTATTATTTAAATCTGTGCGTTGGAAAACACGGACCGGAGTTTTTTTTAAACTGGATCTGGATCGACATTTTCCCATGCCTTGCCGATACGATCCAAATATCGGATCGGGACATCCCTAATTCGAGTATACGTTCTCACGCAGTTGCTTTTAGCTGCAGGCACTACACTACAGGCTCTTCTCACTCTTTCTAGTCTCTCCTTCTCACAGAGACATAAACAAGCGCACCTTCTTACAAACGTCACATACGTATACGCCCTCGCTGAGCTGAGAGGTAGCAGCATGGTTAAAGTTAGCTGTGGTGCGAGTGGTAATACGAGAGAAAGAAGGTGCGAATCTGGTAACAAATGAAGGAAGAATTAATTCCTAAGAAAAACAGCACGGGGTCCATCGTCTGGCGGTGGTTTGGCTTCAAGTGGGAATATGTCGAACAGACAACCGTAATTTGTCAAGTGTGGAGCGAAAGCGTTGCTACAAAAAGTAGCATTACTGCTAATATGTAGCATCATTTGAAAAGTCACCTGCTAGAGCAGTGTTTTTCAACCACTGTGCCGCAGCACACTAGTGTGCCGTGAGATATTGTCTGGTGTGCCGTGGGAAATTATGCAAATTCACCTAATTGGTACAAAAAATATTTTTTGCAAATCAATAATTATAATAATGTGCCGTTGTCTAGCGCAGTGTTTTTCAACCTTTTTTGGTATGTAAAAGGTATGTAATGCTTAAACCAAAAATGAACAAAAGGCAAGTCCCGCTAGGAAAAGGCACTGAAGCATAGGGATGGCTATGCAAAACAAAAGTAAAACTGAACTGGCTACAAAGTAAACAAAAACAGAATGCTGGACGACAGCAAAAACTTACAGCGTGTGGAGCGGAGACGGCGTCCACAAAGTACATCCCGTACATGACATGACAATCAACAGTGTCCCCACAAAGAAGGATAGCGTACGCACAACTTAAATAGTCTTGATTGCCAAAACAAAGCAGGTGCGGGCAATGGAACTCAAAGGAAGGCGTGAAGCTGCTACAGGAGAACAGCAACAAAACAGGAAGGGTCACCAAATTAACAGCGCAAGACAGGAACTAAAGCACTACACACAGGAAACAACAACAAACTCAAAATAAGGCATGACAACCTGGTGGAGTTTCATTTTTTAACCTTTTCTGCTGGTGGTGTGCCTTCGTATTTTTTTTTTTATGAACAAAATGTGCCTTGGCTCAAAAAAGGTTGAAAAACACTGTGCTAGAGAATGAAGAGTGCTTACTCCGCACGTCAACATCTCCGTTCGGTGCTACACCAACAAAATGCAGAGGCAACCATTTCCACATCAACACCGTATGAAAAAAATAGTCCACGACATAAGGAGATAACGTCCGCCGGAACCTACCACATAGCGAAGGACGTACACTATTTGATTTCCTATTATGCAGCTCATTTTTATATGACAGTTATTGAAATATCTTGTGTGACATTATTTGTTTTAAACTATTGTAGTGGCGTTCTGTACAAAAAGTGCACTTTGATTTAGTGTTGTTTTGATTTGTCATCTTGAGGACATCATGCACAAAAGTGCACTCATTGCTTGTTTTAAAATGTCTCTGACAATCTTGCACATTCTGTTTTGGAAATGACATGAATGTTTGTGCCACTGCTTAATAACTGTTTAATAAATACAGTTTTGCTAAATTGACTTAGTTGTGATTTCCCTCTCTGCATGAAAGTTTAAAAGTAGCATATATTAATGCAGTATGAAGAAGAATGTTTTAATGTAGACACATAGAATCATCATACTGCTGTGATTATATGCATCAAGTGTTCATTCAAAGGCTAAGGCAAAATATCGAGATATATATCGTGTATCGCGATATGGCCTAAAAATATCGAGATATTAAAAAAAGGCCATATCATCCAGTCCTACGTGTAATTATCAGAGGTGGGACCAAGTCATTGTTTTGCAAGTCACAAGTAAGTCTCAAGTCTTTGCCCTCAAGTCCGAGTCAAGTCCCGAGTCAAGACAGGCAAGCCCCGAGTCAAGTCCAAAGTCAAGACTGCAAAGTCTCAAGTCAAGTCCTAAGTCCTGCATTTTGAGTTTCGAGTCCTTTCAAGTCCTTTTAACCACAGACTAATATATTAACACAGATTGTGTATGCTTTTCAAACGCTGTATTTATTTATTAAAACAAGTGCATTTTAAATTGCAGGAAAGAAAATTGTGCTGACATTGCACTTTATAATAGCACTATTAACCAGTCATTTTAAACATTAACTCATTCCTTTACAGAACAAACACATTGAAAAATAAAGTGCAAATGTACTTATTTGTACAAAAGTGTTAACATTGAAAAAACATGACATATACGTGAACATAACAAAAAAGTTGTACTTTTTATATGTCAGGGCCCTATGCTGCATTGCATTTGCAAAAGACCAAATTAGCCAAGAGTCTGTCAGTCATTTGTGCACGATGGGGGCGTAGTATGATGCCACCATGGCTGAAAACTCGCTCCACTGGAGCACTGGAGGCAGGCACTGCCAAGACTCTCATGGCCACTCGGAACAGTGAAGGAAGAGTCTTCATGTTCAATGCCCAGAACAAAAGGGGGGAGAGAGTTGTTTTGGGTTGGTGCACTACTTGTAAGTGTATCTTGTGTTTTTTATGTTGATTTAATTTAAAAAAAAAAAAAAAAAATTGTATTTCTTGTGCGGCCCGATACCAATCGATCCACGGACCAGTACCGGGCCGCGGCCCGGTGGTTGGGGACCACTGAGGTAAACAACCAACAGTATGTCAGAAAGCTAGCTAAAACGGTACACATATTCATAATATAGTATACATTTTAACTGACCTTTATTTTACTATTTTTGTCTTTTTTTAGGTGGCTAAAATACGCGGTGCTGCTGACCGCCGTCTAACGTTACGTGTGATATATTGACTAACGTAACCCTGCTTAAAAAAAAATCACTGAACAAAAAGTATGAATAAGGTAGTTAACTGCAACAGATTCCCGTGTTTGCAATAACGTTATAACGTTAGCAGTGAGTTTACAGCCTCACTGATTTAACTACACAGCAAATAAACATTGTCGTCTTACATTCAAAACTTACCGTTCTTTGTGCAACTTCAAATGCCGGACGAAGTTGGAAGTTGTTGCCTCTCCATCAGTAATTTTCGAACCGCATGTGTTGCATACTGCAAACCGTTTTGTGTTGACCACCTCGTAATTTTTATACCCAAACAAAATTATTTTAGGTATCATTTTTTGTTCACTGGCGTGTGGTTTGGACATGTCTTCTTCGTTGGTTGTCCTGCAATTTGATTGGATGAATGCTGTGTGATGAAAACAAAGTAGATCTAATTTGATTGGCTGTTGTACTGACAGCACACCAGCTGACACACGCAACGCTGATAGACAAGTACACAATGAAAAATACGGAGCGCTCCCGAATAACTTTTTCATCTTTGGGTTTTGGGGTAAAGTAGCAAGTCATGTCAAGTCATGTCAATTCAAAAGGCTCAAGTCCAAGTGAAGTCACAAGTCATTGATGTTAAAGTCTAAGTCGAGTTGCAAGTCTTTTTACATTTTGTCAAGTCGAGTCTAAAGTCATCAAATTCATGACTCGAGTCTGACTCGAGTCCAAGTCATGTGACTCGAGTCCACACCTCTGGTAATTATTAAAAGTTTTATGATGGCCGCTATTTGATCCAAGATTTTTTAGGCTACATTCACACTGCTGGGTAGGATGTCCAATTTTGATTTTTTTTTTTTGGTCAAATCAAGTCTTTATTTAATTGTTACATTACAAAACAAAATGGGTCAAATGTAGAGAATAATTTCGCCACACTGTGTGTGTTTGACAATAATTGGTACTTTAACTTTGAAATGCAATGTCTAACGTGAACGCAATCTGACCCACATGCAGACATGACGTCACACGTGCTGCAGTGTTGCTTTTAGGTCTCAGTCCAGATACATTTGCGGCAATTTTAACAATTTTGTGCAAAGTCAACATTTTCTGAACCGAATTATTGCGTGTAAAAGATTTAGAAGGAAGAGGGCAAGCATTTTTGGCTCTCGCAGTTTGTGGGACATTTGTAGGACGTCTGTTACTAAGAGCTTCTGGGCGAGCAGTCGGAGTAGTGGAACGATGATGCAAGTTCCCTAAAACAATTACTTTTGCCTGTTTTCTGCTCATTTGTCAACTACTGTATTTTACGGACCAAATGCCGCTACTTTTTTTTCCAACGCTTTGAACCCTGCGGCCATACTTGCCAACCTTGAGACCTCCGATTTCGAGACGTGGGGGGTGGGGGCGTGGTCGGGGGTAGGGCGGGGCGTAATCGGGGTGGAGCGGGGCGTGGTTGGGGGCGTAGTTAAGAGGGGAGGAGTATATTGACAGCTAGAATTCACCAAGTCAAGTATTTCATACATATATATATATATATACATCCTGAAAATATGCAAACAAAACTGTGTTTAGATAATTGATACTTCAAACTTGCATAAATAAATATTAAGGAATATAACATAACTTGGCTTCTGAGAGTTTCAAAATGTAATAAATAAAATGCTAAAGTTGTTGATAAACAACCAATTATTTTAATAATTAAATATGGTCATTTTAAATGAATTATTATGATAATTTAAAATCAATTATTTCAAATATGTTTATTTTAATGTATAATTTTATGGCTGGATGTAATAAGGAGTCACGAAAAAAATACAAAAAAAAATACAATTAATTTTGATGTTTTTAGCAAAATATACTAAAAATGTATTTATTTTTTTATTTTTTTTAAATTAATAAATATATTTATTTTTAGGTAAGATAAACATAATAATACAATGCATCTCTAGTCTGGATGATTTAGTTCTTGTCATCCTGTTGTCCTCCCGTCATGAAAAAAGTCTGTCCTCACTCAGGTCCGCATGGAGCTGGAGGGGGCGTGACTTCCAGCTCCGGCTGAAAATCGGGAGATTTTCGGGAGAATATTTGTCCCGGGAGGTTTTCGGGAGAGGCGCTGAATTTCGGGAGTGTCCCGGAAAATTCGGGAGGGTTGGCAAGTATGCCTGCGGCTTATAAAATGGTGTGGCTAATTTACGGATTTTTGTTTAACTAATGGCCATAATGTTTTGTAGTCAAAAAATTGTTTTTATATATCACCGACAGTGAGACTGAAACAATCTTTTGGAAGAGTTCACCCACTCCAGGTGACACAGGTTAAAAATGTACCTCCCATTTTATGCCCTGAACCGAAAGTAAAACCGTTCATAGCGTTTCTGCATTCATCACTCCAAGCAACGGTCGTAAGTTTTACAATGTAACTACAATAATTCATACTCACTAAACCGTCCCATGTGTGATGTCTGTAGGAGTGTTTTCATGCATATTTATACGTGCTATCGTAATGTAATCAAGCTAGCACCGTTAGCATTAGCGAATATGCTAACACATTTACAAGTGTCTGTGTTCATATTATTAATATGTAATGGCATTCTTTTTGTATTGTTTCAGTTTTATAAATTCATCAAATTGTCACCGTGGAGTTGTTGAGTCTGTTTAAGTTGATTAGTGAGCGAGCCTCCGCAGCTCGTGGGACCATGACGATGACTTCTGTTTTGTTTGATCAGCCGTTTTACAGGCATGGTTTGGAAATAATTAAGTATGTAAATAAACATTTACAAAATCTTTTGTACCGGAATATATTTTTGCCGATTGTAGCTGAGATAGGCTCCAGCGCCCCCGCGACCCCGAAGGGAATAAGCGGTAGAAAATGGATGGATGGATGGATATCTGCGGTGTGGCTAAAATGTGGAAAAATATTTTTTTCTTTTCAAATTTGGTGGGCGTGGCTTGAATACCAGTGCGCTCTATAACCCAAAAAATATGTTTTTTATTTTGCAACCGTCTAATTCAGTGGTTTTCAAATGGGGGTACGCGTACCACTGGGGGTACTTGAAGGTATGCCAAGGGGTACGTGAGATTTTTTTTTAATACTCTAAAAATAGCAACAATTCAAAAATCCTTTATAAATATATTTATTGAATAATACTTCAACAAAATATGAATGTAAGTTCATAAACTGAACATCAAATCAAGTAGGCTATTTCATTCATTACAATGCAACAATGCAATATTCAGTGTTGACAACTAGATTTTTTGTGGACATGTTCCATAAATATTGATGTTAAAGATTTCTTTTTTTGTGAAGAAATGTTTAGAATTAAGTTAATGAATCCAGATGGATCTCTATTGCAATCCCCAAAGAGGGCACTTTAAGTTGATGATTACTTCTATGTGTAGAAATCTTTATTAGGGCCCGCCATGGCCCATTGCAAAAGGACTCCCACAGGGAGTCCTTATGCAATGGGACATAAGGACCTATTGTTTTTCGTCCGTTTTATTATTCTTTCTTTCTTCTTCCGCCGCCTCTTTGAGCACTAATTTGACCCACTTAACTTGCTTCAAAACTCACCAAATTTGACCCACACATCAGGACCTGCGAAAATTGCCTTTTTTAAAGAAAACGAACCTCAAATTTTAAAATTGCGCTCTAGCGCCCCCTATAACAACACAAAAAGTACACTGCCTGTAACTCCCACTAGGAAGATCGAAGAGACATGAAAAAAATACTTCTATGTAGGTCTGACTTAGACCTACATTTTATAATTGTACATCTTCGGGCTAAAATCAACAGGAAGTTGGCAATTCCCCCTTCAAGACAAAAAAGTACTAAAAACAGTCACTTTTGCCTCTTTGAGCTGTAATTTGACCCCCTTAACATGCTTCAAAACTCACCAAACTGAACACACACATCAGGACTGGCTAAAACTGTGATCCAATGAAAAAACCTAACCCCAAATCTAAAAATTGTGCTCTACAGCTATTTTTTTATAAAACGCACAAACAACTGCTCCTCGGATGAAAAAACTGACACAACTGCCTGTAACTCCCACTAGGAAGGTCGAAGAGACATGAAACAAAAACCTCAATATAGGTCTTACTTACACCTACATTTCATAAATTGACAACCCCCAGCAAAAATCAACAGGAAGTTTGCTATTCCCCCTTCAAAACCATTTTTTTGTAAAAACCGGTCACCTTCCTTCAAAAACGAACTCCTCTGAGCGCGTTTGTCGTTTCGCCTTCAAAATAACACAGGAGAGACATTGAACCCTTGTGAATACAACAACAGAAGCGCTTTTTAATTAAGTGCTCCGGTTTTGATTTTATGACCCTTCAAAGACCCGCAGCGCTGATGCTGCTGCAATGCTGTTTTTTCTACATGGCTGCTTAAAAGCAGTAAGCACCAACGTGCCCACACAATGCAGACAAGGTAGGTACACTAGACAAAAGTCTTGGGACACTTCAGACTACAAGTAGACAAAAGTATTGGGACACTTAGGACTAGCACCTGCCAAATACGCGGGCCCGTCCAACGCTGCTTGCAGCTTTAATTTATAATTGAATCACTTGTTTATTTTTCAACAAGTTTTTAATTATTTTTATATCTTTTTTTCCAAACAGTTCAAGAAAGACTACTACAAATGAGCAATATTTTGCACTGTTATACAATTTAATACATCAGAAACTGATGACATAGTGCTGTATTTTACTTCTTTATCTCTTTTTTTCAACCAAAAATGCTTTGCTCTGATTAGAGGGTACTTGAATTAAAAACATTTTCACAGGGGGTACATCACTGAAAAAAGGTTGAGAACCACTGGTCTAATTTGATGAAGAATAATGACGTTTATTGTTTTTTGATGACATTGGTTGGGTGATCGCGACCAGATTATTCAGACTGCAGTAGCATCGGATACATATCGGATTTATATACACATACAAAAAAGGCCTGGATTGGATTTGAAAAATTTTAGAATGGCACTGTTCACAGTGATATTTAAAAAATCCGATACAGGTCACATACACTATATTGCCAAAAGTATTTGACCCCCTGCCTTGACTCACATATGAACTTGAAGTGCCATCCCATTCCTAACCCATAGGGTTCAATATGATGTCGGTCTACCTTTTGCAGCTATTACAGCTTCAACTCTTCTGGGAAGGCTGTCCACAAGGTTGCGGAGTGTGTTTATAGGAATTTTCGACAATTCTTCCAAAAGTGCATTAGTGAGGTCACACACTGATGTTGGTCGAGAAGGCCTGGCTCTCAGTCTCCATTCAAATTCATCCCAAAGGTGTTTTATCGGGTTCAGGTCAGGACTATGTGCAGGCCAGTCAAGTTCATCTACACCAGACTATGTCATCCATGTCTTTATGGACCTTGCTTTGTGCACTGGTGCACAGTCATGTTGGAAGAGGAAGGGACCCGCTCCAAACTATTCCCACAAGGTTGGGAGCATGGAATTGTCCAAAATGTTTTGGTATCCTGGATCATTCAAAGTTCCTTTCACATGAACTAAGGGGCCAAGCCCAACTCCTGAAAAACAACCCCACACCATAATTCCTCCGCTGAGCCCTCTGTCAGTTTACGTGGCCTACCACTTTGTGGCTGAGTTGCTGTTGATCCCAAACTCTTCCATTTTCTTATAATAAAGCCAACAGTTGACTTTGGAATATTTAGGAGCTAGGAAATGTCACGACTGGATTTGTTGCACAGTTGGCATAATATGATAGTTCCACACTGGAAATCACTGAGCTCCTGAGAGCGGCTCATTCTTTCACAAATGTTTGTAGAAACAGTCTCCATGCCTAAGTGCTTGATTTTATACACCTGTGGCCGGGCCAAGTGATTAGGACACCTGATTCTGATCATTTAGATGGGTGCCAAATACTTTTGGCAATATATTCAGAGGTGGGTAGAGTAGCCAGAAATTGTACTCAAGTAAGAGTACTGTTACTTTAGAGATTTATTACTCAAGTAAAAGTAAGGAGTAGTCACCAAAATATTTACTTGAGTAAAAGTAAAAAGTATGTTGTGAAAAAACTACTCAAGTACTGAGTAACTGATGAGTAACATACACACTCATATCATTTATATATATATATATATATATATATATACATACATTGATATATACAGTATATAATTTATATTTATTTATTTTGCTGTTTTTGTTTACATGTTAAAGGCGTTTTAATGAATATACATGCATGTTTAACATATAGATTCCTTTCTTTCATGAAGACAAGAATATAAGTTGGTGTATTACCTGATTCTGATGACTTGCATTGATTGGAATCAGACAGTAGTGATGATAACGTCCACGTTTTCAAATGGAGGAGAAGAAAAGTTCCTCCTTTCTGTCTAATACCACATGAAAGTGGTGGGTTTTTGGCATCTTATTTGTCCAGCTTCCATATTCGTTTTTATACACTTTACAAGAAATAAATTGGCGGCAAACTCCGTAGCTTGCTAGCTTGTTTGCGCTGGCTTTCGGAGACTCTTGTTTTGAAAGCGCAGGCGCGATGGAGCGGCACTTTTATTGTGAAGACAGGAACGTCCTCATGTGCGGTCAGTCTTTAGGCTTTTGACGGGATGTACGGTTGAAATAAAAAAGTATCTTTTTTCCTTCACACTTTTGATTGACTGATTGAAACTTTTATTATTAGATTGCACAGTACAGTACATATTCCGTACAATTGACCACTAAATGGTAACACCCCAATAAGTTTTTCAACTTGTTTAAGTCAGGTCATGTGACCGCCTGGCTCTGTTTGATTGGTCCAACGTCACCAGTGACTGCATCTGATTGGTGGAACGAAGTGAAACGTCACCAGTAAGGCAGGCACTTTGAAGGTCTGTCTGACAGACCAAAACAAACAAAGCGTGCATTAACAGATCGATAAAAATTAGTAGCGAGTAGCGAGCTGAATGTAGATAAAAGTAGCGGAGTAAAAGTAGCGTTCCTTCTCTATAAATATACTTAAGTAAAAGTAAAAGTATGTTGCATTAAAACTACTCTTAGAAGTACAATTTATCCCAAAAGTTACTCAAGTAGATGTAACGGAGTAAATGTAGCGCGTTACTACCCACCTCTGAATATAGTGTACCGTATTTTCCGCACTATAAGGCGCACCTAAAAACCACACATTTTCTCAAAAGCTGACAGTGCGCCTTATAACCCGGTGCGCTTTATTACGATTCATTTTCATAAAGTTTCGATCTCGCAACTTCGGTAAACAGCCGCCATCTTTTTTCCCGGTAGAACAGGAAGCGCTTCTTCTTCTACGCAAGCAACCGCCAAGGAAAGCACCCGCCCCCATAGAACAGGAAGCGCTTCTTCTTCTACTGTAAGCAACCACCCGCCCCCGGAAGAAGAAGAAAAAACGCGCGGATATCACCGTACGTTTCATTTCCTGTTTACATCTGTAAAGACCACAAAATGGCTCCTACTAAGCGACAAGGATCCGGTTCATAAAAAGACGCAATCTCTCCATCCGCACACGGATTACTACCGTATTTCACAGCAACTGATATTCCTGTGAACCGCACTGTGGAACGGGAGCACGTACGGTGAATATTCGCACCACAGGGAATGAGAAGTCATCCTTCACTGTGGTTCTAGCTTGCCATGCTAACTTCCACCCATGGTGATATTCAAAAGGAAGACCTTGCCAAAAGAGACCTTTCCAGCCGGCGTCATCATAAAAGCTAACTCGAAGGGATGGATGGATGAAGAAAAGATGAGCGAGTGGTTAAGGGAAGTTTAAGTTTACGCGAAGAGGCCGGGTGGCTTTTTTCACACAGCTCCGAAGGCGAACACACCTTCACTAAGACGGGCAGACAGCGCCGGACGACATACGCCAACATTTGCCAGTGGATCGTAAATGCCTGGGCAGATATTTCGGTCACAACTGTGGTCCGAGCTTTCCGGAAGGCAGGATTCACAGAACTACTGGACAACAACAGCGACACTGACTCCGATTACTTCGACGAGACGGAACCGGCCATTTTGGATCCCACGCTTGCGCAACTTTTCAATTCGGACACCGAAGACGAAGAATTCGAAGGATTTACGAATGAAGAATAACTTCAGAAGGTGAGCGCTATGTTTATTTTGTGTGTTGTGACATTAACGTTCGAGCAACATTATGTTGCTATTGCTCTACACCATTTTGAATTTTACTATGTTTGTGATTGCACATTTGCGTACATTTTGGGACAGAGTTGTTAGAACGCTGGTTTTCAATATATTATTAAAGTTTGACTGAACTATCTGACTGTTTTTTTGACATTCCCTTTAGCGCAGCGTAGGCGCGGCTTATAATCCGGGGCGGCTTATTGGTGGACAAAGTTATGAAATATGTAATTCATTGAAGGTGCGGCTAATAATCCGGTGCGCCTTATAGTGCGGAAAATACGGTATGTGCAAAAAAAAACAAAAAAAAAACGGACTTGACCTGTAATGTGAACAAGGTCTTATGTTTCCTAAACAATAACAAAAAAAATGGCTATGTGATTAACGTGTAAGTGAAAAATACAGATTTGCACCAAAAAGTAATTGGATTCGCCCCATGCTTCCACAATGTGTCGCGGAAAACCAGCTACGACCCCATTATTTCCTTGGTGGAGGTACCAGCAAAACTCTCGTTTAGCCCAGCAGAGATGCTCTCAGTGGAGGCCCATTATACACCTATCCACGATCCTCCACCTGAGAAGGAAGACTGTCCACATCTACCCTGCAATCTGTCATCAGGAAAAGAGCAGTGTACATAGCCCCCACCGGCTCCCCTGTGGCACCACCACTGAGGCGTGAGTGGATGGTGAGGGAAGAAGAGAAAGGAAGACACAGACAAGGAGCCTCCAAGCAGTGACAAGTAGCCAGCTACGATACTTATGCTTTGACTATGAGCTGCCTTATATAATGTTCACGAGCGCGATGGTAGAGTGAGCCAAGTTGCTGCAGCGGCGGCGAAATAACGTACATAAATTTCACGGCTGATTATCACCCCATTTTCAAGGGGGAAAAAAAAAAAAAATCACTTTGTTAACTGCCGAGCTGGGCAACGCCTTGTCGTTGGTCACGCTCGGTTCCTCTCGAGAGACCTTGTACTTGCACAAGTGGACTTCACTTGGCTGGGCAGACACTTCCTTTTACGCACTAGGAGAAAAGAAACAGCTTGCGTTTGTGAGAGCCCTAAAAGACACTGGTGTAAAAAAAAAAAAAAAAAAAAAAAAAAAAACCTTTCACATAGTGACACAACATCCTGGGTTTAGATAATTAGATGTCACCAGCGCCAGAGTTGTGTGTGACGTGTGAGATATTCGTGAGATGGCAACAGTTGCTGTCAACACAATAGGGCAGTAGAAATGAGGGTCGGGTTGCGGTCCAGGCATGGCAAGACGTCTTTTCACACAATTGTGGTCCTGCCATTGTTACAGCTCCAATACTAGATCAGAAGTTGGGAAATTGCATGGGGGTTGACTCTGTCCCCTCATTCTAAGAGTATAATTTACAGTATATAGGCCTGCGCCTTTTAACCAATTAATTAATCCAACGCTGAATGAAAAATGTCTCTTTTTGTTTATCTTAAAACCGAATGCCACTATATGTAGTATGTCCTTGTTTGGAATCTAATTTAATAATATTACATATATCCATCCATCCATCCATCTTCTTCCGCTTATCCGAGGTCGGGTCGCGGGGGCAGCAGCCTAAGCAGGGAAGCCCAGACTTCCCTCTCCCCAGCCACTTCGTCCAGCTCCTCCCGGGGGATCCCGAGGCGTTCCCAGGCCAGCCGGGAGACATAGTCTTCCCAACGTGTCCTGGGTCTTCCTCGTGGCCTCCTACCGGTCGGACATGCCCTAAACACCTCCTTAGGGAGGCGCTCGGGTGGCATCCTGACCAGATGCCCGAACCACCTCATCTGGCTCCTCTCGATGTGGAGGACCAGCGGCTTTACTTTGAGCTCCTCCCGGATGACAGAGCTTCTCACCCTATCTCTAAGGGAGAGCCCCGCCACCCGGCGGAGGAAACTCATTTCGGCCGCTTGTACCCGTGATCTTGTCCTTTCAGTCATAACCCAAAGCTCATGACCATAGGTGAGGATGGGAACGTAGATCGACCGGTAAATTGAGAGCTTTGCCTTCCGGCTCAGCTCCTTCTTCACCACAACGGATCGATACAGCGTCCGCATTACTGAAGACGCCGCACCGATCCGCCTGTCGATCTCACGATCCACTCTTCCCTCACTCGTGAACAAGACTCCGAGGTACTTGAACTCCTCCACTTGGGGCAAGATCTCCTCCCCAACCCGGAGATGGCACTCCACCCTTTTCCGGGCGAGAACCATGGACTCGGACTTGGAGGTGCTGATTCTCATCCCAGTCGCTTCACACTCAGCTGCGAACCGATCCAGTGAGAGCTGAAGATCCTGGCCAGATGAAGCCATCAGGACCAAATCATCTGCAAAAAGCATATATATATATATATATATATATATATATATATATATATATATATATATATATATACTGTATATTAGGGCTGCAACTAACAATTAATTTGATAATCGATTCATCTGTTAATTATTACTTCGATTAATCGATTAATAATCGGATAAAAGAGACAAACTACATTTCTATCCTTTGCAGTATTTTTTGGGAAAAAAACCAGCATACTGGCGCCATACTTATTTTGATTATGGTTTCTCAGCTGTTTGTACATGTTGCAGTTTATAGATAAAAGTTTATAAAAAAAAACAAATAAATTTAAAAAATGATTTAAAAAAAAAAAATAAGTAAAAAATTAAAAAAAGTAAAATTAAAAAATGCCTCTGCGCATGCGCATAGCATAGATCCAACGAATCGATGACTAAATTAATCGCCAACTATTTTCATAACCGTTTTTAATCGATTTAATTGATTAGTTGTTGCAGCCCTAATATATATATATATATATATATATATATATATATATACTAGAGATGTCCGATATATCGGCCGATAAATGCGCTAAAATGTAATATCGGAAATTATCGGTATCGTTTTTTTTATTATCGGTATCGTTTTTGTTTTTTTTGTTTTTTATTAAATCAACATAAAAAACACAAGATACACTTACAATTAGTGCACCAACCCAAAAAACCTCCCTCCCCCATTTACACTCATTCACACAAAAGGGTTATTTATTTCTGTTATTAATATTCTGGTTCCTACAATATATATCAATATATATATGCAAAGGATACAGTCCGTAAGCACACATGATTGTGCGTGCTGCTGGTCAACTAATAGTACTAACCTTTAACAGTTAATTTTACTAATTTTCATTAATTACTCGTTTCTATGTAACTGTTTTTATATTGTTTTACTTTCTTTTTTTATTGAAGAAAATGTTTTTAATGTATTTATCTTATTTCATTGATTTTTTTTAAAAAGTACCTTATCTTCACCATACCTGGTTGTCAAAATTAGGCATAACAATGTGTTAATTCCACGGCTGCAAATATCGGTTGATATCGGTATCGGTAATTAAAGAGTTGGACAATATCGGAATATCAGATATCGGCAAAACGCCATTATTGGACATCTCCAGTATATACACTATATTGCCAAAATGATTTGGCCACCCATCCAAATGATGAGAATCAGGTGTACTAATCACTTGGCCCGGTGTATAAAATCAAGCACTTAGGCATTTCAGGAGAACATCCGCACCGTAACACAACATAAACACAACAGAACAAATACCCAGAACCCCTTGCAGCACTAATTCTTCCCGGACGCTACAATATACACCCCCCGCTACCCCCTAGTCCCCCCCACCTCAACCCCCCCCCCCCCCCCCCCCCCCCCCCCCCAACCCCGCCCACCTCAACCTCCATGTCCCAAATTCCAAGCTGCTGTTTTGAGGCAAGGAAAAAAAAATAATGCACTTTGTGACTTCAATAATAAATATAGCAGTGCCATGTTGGCATTTTTTTCCCATAACTTGAGTTGATTTATTTTGGAAAACCTTGTTACATTGTTTAATGCATCCAGCGGGGCATCACAACAAAATTAGGCATAATAATGTGTTAATTCCACGACTGTATATATCGGTATCGGTTGATATCGTAATCGGTAATTAAGAGTTGGACAATATCGAAATATCGGATATCGGCAAAAAAGCCATTATCGGACATCTCTAGTTTCTAATGTTGTAAAAATGTGCAGAATAAATATTACATTTAAACATTTCTGTCAACGAAGATTTGCTTCAGCCTGCTACACATAGTCATTTTGATAGTAGGCTATTATAGCTAATATAGACACTTACATCATGTGTTGCCTTCATCATAAGACTTATATCATCTTTTAGTTTTTGTGGCTCCAAACAGATTAGTTTTTTGTATTTTTGGTCCAATATGGCTCTTTCAACGATTTGGGTTGCCGACCCCTGGGCTACCCTAAACCAGACTCTAATCAAAGGCAGCCTGCAGCATCCGGTTTGATTAATTGTTGGGCTGACAGGATTGTCAGCAGCCACACAGCACAGACACCTGTTGCAATTCTGTATGCGCATGAAAATTAAAAAATGCAGTATGCATGAACAGGGTGTCTTTTTTTTTAACAGGAATTCATGTTGTAAAAAGATGTCTCATACTGTACAACTCTTTCCTAATGACTCATTGCTTTGGATTTTGCATCTCGAGGATCATCAACATTGCCACGTGCACACATCTGGGAATATACAGCGCATCCCATAATGTCACGGTTAGATTTACGTCTCTGTGGTGTCCATCCTCTGCCAACGTTGCATCATGCTACAGACTAGCCACATTTGTATGAGTGGGGAAATAACTGTGTGACTCCTCTTTTTGTGCACCTTCTCGTTGTAATTCATGCTGGGGAAGAACTCTCGCCAGTAATATACAAGAGGTGGCATGAATGCGAGAGGCTGACAATACTTTAAAGCAGCAATCTAAAACATCACTTGGGGAATCTCGTTCTGCAGTGGCTGTAAAAACAATAAGCCTTTTTTTCTGTTTGGCAGAAACTACTTTTACATTTTATTGGGACAAAGTGGAAAAACAAGCACAAAAAAGAAGGACTTCTGGGCAAAGATTCAATCCAGAGCAAAATAGCTACAAACAACTGACGCACGCCAGCTTGCAAGTAAATCATCAGACTTCAATTAATCATAGCACCCTTCACCGTGCATGGTTTACCTTGTTTCTCGTATGTTTAGTTTCTGACACCTCAGGGCATTTAGAATTCTTGAAGAAGAAAAAAAAAGAGCAAGAGAGTGACCTTGAGCCATAACCTCACTGTTTACTGTATGTCTGACGTCACTGGAAACAGAAAAAACTCCAGCCGAGCAAAACAGACAAATGTGTTTCTGTTGAAACTTCGCCTGCAAAGCACTACCTGACACGTTTTCCAGGAAAGGGTATTCACCAATAAAATTACTTTTGAACTGAGAGAGAAACATAAGCACATTTATATTGTGTTTTCTAAATATATATATATATATATATATATATATATATATATATATATATATATACCGTATTTTCCGCACCATTAGCCGCACCTAAAAACCACAACTTTACTCAAAAGCTGACAGTGCGGCTTTTAACCCGGTGCGCTTTATATATGGATTAATATTAAGATTCATTTTCATAAAGTTTCGGTCTCGTAACTACGGTAAACAGCCGCCATCTTTTTTCCCGGTAGAACAGGAAGCGCTTCTTCTTCTACGCAAGCAACCGCCAAGGTAAGCACCCGCCCCCATAGAACAGGAAGAGCTTCTTCTTCTACTGTAAGCAACCTCCCGCCCGCGTAGAAGAAGAAAAAGCGCGCGGATATCACCGTACGTTTCATTTCCTGTTTACATCTGTAAAGACCACAAAATGGCTCCTACTAAGCGACAAGGATCCGGTTCATGAAAAGACGCAATCTCTCCATCCGCACACGGATTACTATTTCACAGCAACTGATATTCCTGTGAACCGCACTGTGGATACTGTGGATACAACGGGAGCACGTACGGTGAATATTCGCACCACAGGGAATGAGAAGTCGTCCTTCACTGTGGTTCTAGCTTGCCATGCTAATGAAACTTCCACCCATGGTGATATTCAAAAGGAAGACCTTGCCAAAAGAGACCTTTCCAGCCGGCGTCATCATAAAAGCTAACTCGAAGGGATGGATGGATGAAGAAAAGATGAGCGAGTGGTTAAGGGAAGTTTACGCGAAGAGGCCGGGTGGCTTTTTTCACACAGCTCCGTCCATGTTGATATACGACTCTATGCGCGCCCACATCACAGATGGTGTCAAAAAACAAGTGAAGCACACAAATACAACACTCGCCGTCATTCCGGGTGGATTAACCAAAGAACTCCAACCGCTGGATATTGGTGTCAACAAGGCATTCAAATCACGACTGCGAACGGCGTGGGAACAATGGATGACCGAAGGCGAACACACCTTCACTAAGACAGGCAGACAGCGCCGGACGACATACGCCAACATCTGCCAGTGGATCGTAAATGCCTGGGCAGATATTTCGGTCACAACTGTGGTCCGAGCTTTCCGGAAGGCAGGATTCACAGAACTGCTGAACAGTGACACTGACTCCGATGACTTCGACGAGACGGAACCGGCCATTTTGGAGCCCACATTTGCCCAACTTTTCAATTCGGACACCGAAGACGAAGAATTCGAAGGATTTACGAATGAAGAATAACTTCAGAAGGTGAGCGCTATGTTTATTTTGTGTGTTGTGACATTAACGTTCGAGCAACATTATGTTGCTATTGCTCTGCACTATTTTGAATTTTACTATGTTTGTGATTGCACATTTGCGTACATTTTGGGACAGAGTTGTTAGAACGCTGGTTTTTAATAGGTCAGTCAAATTTTAATAATACATCTGACTGTTTTTTTGACATTCCCTTTAGCGCAGCGTAGGCGCGGCTTATAGTCCGGGGCGGCTTATAGGTGGACAAAGTTTTGAAATATGCCATTCATTGAAGGTGCGGCTAATAATCCGGTGCGCCTTATAGTGCGGAAAATACGGTATATATATATATACACACATACATACTAGGGCTGCAACACTAATCGATTAAATTGATTAAAATCGATTATAAAAAACAGTTGGCGATTAATTTAGTCATCGAGTCGTTGGAAGTATGCTATGCGCGGAGGCTTTTTATTTTTTTTGTTTTTTTGTTTTATAAACCTCTATTTACCGTATTTTTCGGAGTATAAGTCGCACCGGAGTATAAGTCGCACCTGCCAAAAATGCATAATAAAGAAGGAAAAAACATATAAGTCGCACTGGAGTATAAGTCGCATTTTGGGGGGAAATTTATTTGATAAAACCCAACACCAAGAATAGACATTTAGACTTAGACTTAGACTTCCTTTTTATTGTCATTCAAATTTGAACTTTACAGTACAGATAAGAACAAAATGTTGTTCGTTTCGTCGTAAATTTGAAAGGCAATTTAAAATAAATAAAGAATAGTGAACAACAGGCTGAATAAGTGTACGTTACATGACGCCTAAATAACCAACTGAGAACGTGCCTGGTATGTTAACGTAACATATTATGGTAAGAGTTATACAAATAACTATAACATATAGAACATGCTATACGTTTACCAAACAATCTGTCACTCCTAATCGCTAAATCCCATGAAATCTTATACGCCTAGTCTCTTACGTGAATGAGCTAAATAATATTATTTGATATTTTACGGTAATGTGTTAATAATTTCACACATAAGTCGCTCCTGAGTATAAGTCGCACCCCTGGCCAAACTATGAAAAAAACTGCGACTTATAGTCCAAAAAATACGGTATAAACTGCAAAATTTACAAACAGCTGAGAAACAATAATAAAAATAAGTACAAAAACAGTACAAAACAACGCCAGGGCGGCGCTGAGGCTACGTCTCATGAGGTGGAGGTAAGCTAGCCAATCATGTGTCATGTGCAGCTCACGTGACGACGCCGTCTCCTTTGCTGGAAACATTCCGAAAATGGCGCAGGAAAACCGTACGGATAGTTAAGCGGAAAAACATCTTGAGGTTATTGCTTCAATGGAGAAAAGTGTACGACCTAAGTCGTCAAAAGTGTGGGAACACTTTACTTTAAAGACTTCAAAGAAGAGCGTTTCCTGCAAAATGGCACGGAAGTACAACATTGCTTCAGGAGCACCTGAAAAGGAAACACGTTGGAGCCATGGATGAAGGGAACTCACGGTACGTAACTTTTTAAGTCCATAGTGGCAACAGGCATTCATGAGTTCAGCTTTTTTGTGAGTAATGTTAATGTTATGCCTTTGTTGCAACGCGGGGCTGATAAAGTGTCTCCGGCACATTTGACTCCGGTTTGAGAGAGAAAACGCACGGTTACCAATTTTGAAATGAACGTAACGGACAGAAATATCTCAGGTTCGTTTCATAATGGATCAATGTAGCTATATAAATATATTTAGATTCGAGTGACGCTTTAGTATAACTAAACGTCATGAAAATGCTGGAATATTTCATGCTATTATTCAGAGGCAGCCTAAAATGAATCCTTTATTATTCACAACAGAAACGTGTACAATATCTGATTCAGTTCTGATCTGATGAGTTACATTTATGTGTTATTATTGGTGTATGCTGCACCCGCAATGTCCAGAACATGGTGCCAGTATGCTGTTTTTTTTCAATAAAATACTGGAAAGGATAGAAATGTAGTTTGTCTCTTTTATCCGATTATTAATCGATTAATCTAAGTAATAATCGACAGATTAATCGATTATCAAATTAATCATTAGTTGCAGCATATAAATATATATATATATCTATATATACAGTATATACACATATGTATACACATACTCTGTATATAAATATATACACAAGTACACAGGGTTTCCCCTAAACTGCCAAGATACCTGTGGCGGTGGAGACGTGGTTACCATGATGTCGAGTAATTTGCTATGATGATATAACTTTCTTTAAAAAAGGCTCAGAAAATGTATACATACATTAAAAACAAATCTGTTATTAATAATAATTATTAACATTCTTTAATCCATATTTTTAATTGTTGATAAATTTTTGTCCTTTGTCCAATGTCCTTTGTTGAGATTTGTTCAAGTGTTTACAGACTTTTAAGTGAAAAACAACTCGCAACAAATCTACATCTTCTTCTGGTCCTCTTATAAAATGTACTCCTGTTTAGAGACTCTACTTCCGTCCCTCAATGTCGCTGGCGAAAGAGGCTTCTTGCTGCAGCGAGCATGAAGTCACACTTGCTTCGCGCTGTTGCTCTCCGGTTGGAAACATTCTATTTTTAAAAGCCGCCACGGTCCTCTTATTATTTTCACATTTTGTAGATGGCTGTCTGCGGGTATATCTGCAATATATATATATATATAAAAATCACGTGATTTAGGTCCACATCACAGACATGCTGACAAAGCTCCAGACAATGGCATGCATTTTCTTTACATCCGTTTGCGGCAGAGAGGTTTTCGGTGATCAAAGTCTTTTTTCGGTACTTCACTTGTCAATAGTGCGCAAATAATAGGCTATCAATTTATACTTTAACGACCAGCGAATGTTAATGGTTTATGTTCGTGTGGTCTGGATTTGATGTCAGTATTTTCCATGTTTACATACACATCCATGCCTGAAAGGTGATTGGCAGAGAATGAGGAAGAGTTGTTGTGTGTCCCGGGAAGCGCGGACTCGTGAGACAAAAGTGTTTACAGGGGTGGTAAAACCTGTGTGGAGTGTGCCGTTTGTTACCATAAGATTGGTAATAAAAGTCAAAAATAGCGTCGGACTTTGTGTGATTTCTTCTGAGGGCTACAATATATTATAATACTTTGTTTTCAAGTAAAAAAAAAACATATATGGGGGAACTAAGGGGAAACACTGTATATAGCCATCCATACATTATATACATTATATATAATATACATTAATTAGTTTTCACTTTTAAAAAAAACCAACTAATTTCTAAGGTGTAGCGGCTTTTATTATGCCGTGGCGGCCCACCACAATAGAGTATGTGTCGGGGAAACCCTGCTGCTTTATACATCCAAAAGGAAAAGTTTAGGTGTTAAACTCAACTGCAGAGCCAGCTCAACAGTTGACATTATCTTAGCTGTAATTGGACACAAGAAATATTGAGCAAGATACAGTGCAAGCTTATCTTTTTATGGCGTAGCAGAGCAAATTAAGCCCTGCCCCTGAACTCCTGCCAGAGGGAAAGCGGCAATATTTTATTATAAGTGGGTTACTAGACAGCGTCATAAGCAGGTAACATGGTTAAAAAGCCTCAGAGCTAATAGAAACCAAAGACGTCTACCATTCAGAGACATATACTCAGGCGCAGTGATTGATCTCCTAATACTCAGATGTAAGAGATTTTAGTGGAGCTGAAGCAAATTTGGATCACTCTAAATTATACACAAGAAAAAGCCCTGTCATCCTGCATATCCTTGTCATTAATATTTATGAAATAATTATTGAAAAATTAACAACAATGAAAGGAAAGCCTAATAATCACCCATCATGCCTGAAAATGTTGCGGCAACAAATTAGCAGTTCTTGCATAATCCTACGGACAGACAAACAACAATAAACAAGAACGTAAGAATTGAGCGATTCCCATTGGCTCCATTGTTAGCTGTCTTTTACTATTATTTACGAGATAGAATACATTGAAAAACACATGTGTGCATGTCTTACATAAATATTGGGAATGATCTGCAAAATTCCAAAAAAGTGCAGTTCCCCTTTAACACGAGTACAGTCTCAAATAACACTAGAAAAAGAGGCTAGATTTGTTGCTCGTCATTTTTTCCCCCACACATACCGTATTTTTCGGAGTATAAGTCGCACCGAAGTATAAGTCGCACCTGCCGAAAATGCATAATAAAGAAGGAAAAAAACATATATAAATCGCACTGAAAAAAACTGCGACTTATACCGTATTTTCCGCACCATAAGGCGCCCTGGGTTAAAAGCCGCGCCTTCAATGAACGGCATATTTCAAAACTTTGTCCACCTATAAGCCGCCCGGTGTTGTAAGCCGCATCTAACTGCGCTAAAGGAATGTCAAAAAAACAGTCAGATAGGTCAGTCAAACTTTAATAATATATTAAAAACCAGCGTTCTAACAACTCTGTTCACTCCCAAAATGTACGCAAATGTGCAATCACAAACATAGTAAAATTCAAAATAGTGCAGAGCAATAGCAACATAATGTTGCTCGAACGTTAATGTCACAACACACAAAATAAACATAACGCTCACTTTCTGAAGTTATTCTTCATTCATAAATCCCTCGAATTATTCTCCTTCGTTGTCCGAATTGAAAAGTTGGGCGAATGTCGTCCGGCGCTGCCTCCCTGTCTTAGTGAAGGTGTGTTCGCCTTCGGTCATCCATTGTTCCCACGCAGTTAGCAGTCTAGCTTCGAATGCCCTGTTGACACCAATATCTAGCGGCTGGAGGTCTTTTGTCAATCCACCCGGAATGACGGCGAGTATTGAATTAAGCGCGTAAGCGTGTCTCTTAATGTGATGTTATGAGCTAGCAAATATAACAACTACACTACCCAGCATGCAACGATAGTGACGAGCATGCGCGGTAGCCCTGAGAAGCGTTGTATGCTGGCAGTTAGAATGTGGTTATGAGCACGCTGTGAGTAAACGTTGAGAACTCAGTTAACACACCTTGTCTGCATTATTTATAATTAGACAGACAACACACTTAATAGGAGCCATTTTGGGGTCTTTACATAAACACACAAATGGAAATGAAACGTCACATATCCCAGCATGCACCGCGTGCTTCTTCTTCCGGGGCGGGTGGTTGCTTACAGTAGAAGAAGCGCTTCCTGTTCTATGGGGGCGGGTGCTTACCTTGGCGGTTGCTTGCGTAGAAGAAGAAGCGCTTCCTGTTCTACCGGGAAAAAAGATGGCGGCTGTTTACCGAAGTTGCGAGATCGAAACTTTATGAAAATGAATCGTAATATTAATCCATATATAAAGCGCACCGGGTTAAAAGCCGCACTGTCAGCTTTTGAGTAAATTTGTGGTTTTTAGGTGCGGCTAATAGTCCGAAAAATACGGTACTTTGTTTTTCAAAAACGCATACAACTTTAGTAACTGTCTGGACGGAGTGGAATTTCACAGGAATATTTGCACTAATTTGCCAAATTTCTCATAGAGATGGGATTCATTAACCTGACTCTCGCCAGATCCTTGTAGTTCGCTGAGCTCCACAAAAGGGTCTGGGACTTCTCAATAGGAGATGTATTTCAGAAGGCGGGGCCTTGTAAAAAAAATAATTGTATGTGATTGTATAAACCACTTGTCGGTTATCTTGAATGAAGTGCTAATTCAAACACTCACATCGACATCAACCCGTGACGCTGATGAGAGCGACGCTGGGAAATCCAAAACAGAACAGCCGGCATATTGGATAACGACAGAGCGAAAAGTTCTCTGTTCATCTTTTGAATAATTAATATTCGATAGATTCGACCAAACAGTTGCAATAGCAGAATCAATGTCAGCACACGACTCCTCGTTGTGTGCCGCCATTGTTGTTTGAATCAAACAGTTGCTTCGGCGCTACGCCACATCTATGAAATCCCGCCCGACGATCGTGATTGGTTCATTATTTTTTGCTGTCTTGAAGGAGTTTGCAATGCCCTCGATCCCAGATCCTTGTTCAGCGAACTACAAGGATCTGGCGAGAGTCAGGTTAGGGATTCATTGCTCTTTGAAAGGAGCCGGATCTTGTGGAGCCATTCCTTTAAAAGAGCCGTTGAAAAGACTGGCTCGTTATGATAGTTATTTTCTTTAAAACCGTTATTTTTTTTTTTTTTTGCAACAAAATAATCACTGGCAGCCGTTAGATGAAGATCAGTATAATTACGGTATTGGTAAGAAAAATTCTGAAATATTGGCAATAATTGTATCTATGTTTTGTTTTTACAGTACAGGTAAAAGCCAGTAAATTAGAATATTTTGAAAAACTTGATTTATTTCAGTAATTGCATTCAAAAGGTGTAACTTGTACATTATATTTATTCATTGCACACAGACTGATGCATTCAAATGTTTATTTCATTTAATTTTGATGATTTGAAATGGCAACAAATGAAAATCCAAAATTCCGTGTGTCACAAAATTAGAATATTACTTAAGGCTAATACAAAAAAGGGATTTTTAGAAATGTTGGCCAACTGAAAAGTATGAAAATGAAAAATATGAGCATGTACAATACTCAATACTTGGTTGGAGCTCCTTTTGCCTCAATTACTGCGTTAATGCGGCGTGGCATGGAGTCGATGAGTTTCTGGCACTGCTCAGGTGTTATGAGAGCCCAGGTTGCTCTGATAGTGGCCTTCAACTCTTCTGCGTTTTTGGGTCTGGCATTCTGCATCTTCCTTTTCACAATACCCCACAGATTTTCTATGGGGCTAAGGTCAGGGGAGTTGGCGGGCCAATTTAGAACAGAAATACCATGGTCCGTAAACCAGGCACGGGTAGATTTTGCGCTGTGTGCAGGCGCCAAGTCCTGTTGGAACTTGAAATCTCCATCTCCATAGAGCAGGTCAGCAGCAGGAAGCATGAAGTGCTCTAAAACTTGCTGGTAGACGGCTGCGTTGACCCTGGATCTCAGGAAACAGAGTGGACCGACACCAGCAGATGACATGGCACCCCAAACCATCACTGATGGTGGAAACTTTACACTAGACTTCAGGCAACGTGGATCCTGTGCCTCTCCTGTCTTCCTCCAGACTCTGGGACCTCGATTTCCAAAGGAAATGCAAAATTTGCATGGTTGGGTGATGGTTTGGGGTGCCATGTCATCTGCTGGTGTCGGTCCACTCTGTTTCCTGAGATCCAGGGTCAACGCAGCCGTCTACCAGCAAGTTTTAGAGCACTTCATGCTTCCTGCTGCTGACCTGCTCTATGGAGATGGAGATTTCAAGTTCCAACAGGACTTGGCGCCTGCACACAGCGCAAAATCTACCCGTGCCTGGTTTACGGACCATGGTATTTCTGTTCTAAATTGGCCCGCCAACTCCGCTGACCTTAGCCCCATAGAAAATCTGTGGGGTATTGTGAAAAGGAAGATGCAGAATGCCAGACCCAAAAACGCAGAAGAGTTGAAGGCCACTATCAGAGCAACCTGGGCTCTCATAACACCTGAGCAGTGCCAGAAACTCATCGACTCCATGCCACGCCGCATTAACGCAGTAATTGAGGCAAAAGGAGCTCCAAGCAAGTATTGAGTATTGTACATGCTCATATTTTTCATTTTCATACTTTTCAGTTGGCCAACATTTCTAAAAATCCCTTTTTTGTATTAGCCTTAAGTAATATTCTAATTTTGTGACACACGGAATTTTGGATTTTCATTTGTTGCCACTTCAAATCATCAAAATTAAATGAAATAAACATTTGAATGCATCAGTCTGTGTGCAATGAATAAATATAATGTACAAGTTACACCTTTTGAATGCAATTACTGAAATAAATCAAGTTTTTCAAAATATTCTAATTTACTGGCTTTTACCTGTATATATTCCTTGAGGTGATCACATTTCCCCATGCTATAACAGTGGCATCACTATTTTGAATTTTCCCTAGCCTAAAGAACTCAATCCATTGACTACCGCTTGTCCCTTTTGGGGTAGCGGGGGGTGCTGGAGCCTATCTCTCAGCTGCATTCACCTTGGACAAGTCACCACCTCATCGCAGGGCTAACACAGATAGACAGACAACATTCACACTCACATTCACACACTAGGGCCAATTTAGTGTTGCCAATCAACCTATCCCCAGGTGCATGTCTTTGGAGGTGGGAGGAAGCCGGAGTACCCGGAGGGAACCCACGCTGTCACGGGGAGAACATGCAAACTCCACACAGAAAGACCCTAAGGACCGAACCCAGGACCTTCGTATTGTGAGGCACATGCACTAACCCCAGGTCCACCGTGCTTCCGTCCAAAGAACTATATAGCATTGCAATAATACAGATAAAAATTCACAAAACAAGTAAGAATACAATGTACTGTATATGTGTTTAACAAAAAGGAAATATGATTTGGATAAATATTAGGACATAATGTAAATATAAATACAAAACTATAGTGTGTGTATGTTTGACCTAGGTCAGAACAATAAGCCTTTTTTTTTTTTTTAAAGTAACTATCCATCCATCCATCCATTTTCTACCGCTTGTCCCTTTCGGGGTCGCGGGGAGTGCTGGAGCCTATCTTAGCTGCATTCGGGCGGAAGGCGGGGTACACCCTGGACAAGTCGCCACCTCATCACACGGCCAACACAGATAGACAACATTTACACTCACATTCACACACTAGGGCCAATTTAGTGTTGCCAATCCGGTACCCGGAGGGAACCCACGCAGTCACGGTGTGATCATGCAAACTCCACATATAAAGAACTCAGGGACCTTCGTATTGTGAGGCACATGCACTAACCCCTGTACCACCATGCTGCCCTGACAGTGATATCACTATTTAGAAATTTCCCTAGGCTAAATAACAATTTAGCATTTTAATAATACAGATACAAATACACAAAACAAGTAAGAACACAATGTATATGTATTTAACGAAAAGGAAATACAATTTGGATGAATATTAGGACATAATGTAAATAAAAAATTGTAGTGTGTGTACGCTTGACCCACGTCAGAACAATAAGCCATAAAAGTGAATCCATTTTTTAAAGTAACTAAATGAAATAAGTTGAAAAATCATTTTAAAACATTTAATTTTTTTAGTTCAGTTGTCAGTCAGGTGACATTGTATCTGCATGTTCATAAAAAAAACGGCTCCCAAACTAACGTCTCACAAATGCGAATCGTTCACCAAAAAGAATTGTTCAAAAGACTCGACTCGTTCGTGAACGTCACACGTCTAATTTCTGACCATAATGTTACTTTTTAAGCCAAAAATACTTGCTATGATTCAGTAGCAGTGTGCCTCAGTTTGTATGCCTCGGGGGCAAGAGATACATAAACTACGTCAGGTATTTATGTTGCGAATATCTAAGTAAACATTTGACATAAATATTGGTCAAATGTTGTTGAATTCGTAGTTTGTAAGGTGAACGAGTTTTTTTTGGGGCGAAAAAGAAGTGGTCTCGTGCGCACTTAATAGTCTACCTGCGCGCGCACACTTGTTCAAATACCGAAAGTGGCGAAAAGCAAACAGAGCTGTCTTTCACAACAAAATACTCCAAAAAGAACTGTAAGAACACTTGTTGGAACTTGTCATTTATGTTAGTTATTTCCTTACCCGCTTTGTGTTTTTTTTAAAACGACGCTTGCTTCGTTCCACGTGCAGCCCACAAATCCTCTCCGGTCGTGCCCGCTCCGGCTAAAAGCTAGCTCGTCTTGTCTTGTAACATGTCCGCACTTTTTTTTTGGTCCTAACCACACTTTCTTGTTTTGAAGGAGACTTTATTCCACTCAAGACGACGAAGAGAGCGGAGTCTGTCTGACTGGCTCACTGACAGTGGATGAGAAGCCAGTAGCAGGTTCGCACACACACAAAAACACACAGACACACACAAACACACATTCTTGTATTAGTTACCTTCTTGAGACTAGTGAAAAATGCCTACCTCTTTAGGACCACCCTTTCTAGATATATAAAGATTTGTATTTACAACATTAATAATATATATATATATATATATTTTTTTTTTAAATTAATTTTGGCCAAAGGGGGCGCACTTCAAATTTTGACACACACTTGCTATTTCATATGTTAACCAGAGGGGGAGCACTTTTAATACCGACACATAGTGAATTTGAAAAATCCCTCATTTTTGGAACCACCCTTATTTTGATATATTTCAACACCAGAGGTGCAAATGAGATCTTTATTTTTTGTTTTTTTGTAATGTGCTTAACCACATTTTCTTGCTTTTAAGGAGACTTTATTCCACCCAAGACGACAAAGAGAGAGGAGTCTGCCTGACTGGCTCACTGACAGTGGATGAGAAGCCAGTAGCAGGTTCGCACACACATATATACACACACACACACATTCTTGTATTGATTGCCTTCTTGAGACCTGTGAAAAATGCCTACCTCTTTAGCACCACCCTTTCTAGATATATAAATATTTGTACTTACAACATTAATTATATATATATATATATGTATATGTTTATTTTTATTTTTATTAATTTTAGCCAAAGGAGCGCAATTCAATTTCTTTCACACACTTGTTGTTTCATATGTTGTGCCAGAGGGTGAACATTTCAAATTTTGACACACACTTGCTATTTCATATGTTGACCAGAGGGGGAGCACTTTTAATACCGACACATAGTGAATTTGAAAAATCCCTCTTTTTTGGGACCACCCTTATTTTGATATATTTCAACACCAGAAGTGCAAATGAGATCTTTATTTTTTGTTTTTTGTAATGTGCTTAAACACACTTTCTTGCTTTTAAGGAGACTTTATTCCACTCAAGACGACAAAGAGAGAGGAGTCTGCCTGACTGGCTCACTGACAGTGGATGAGAAGCCAGTAGCAGGTTCGCACGCACACACACACACACACACACACACACACACACAGACATTCTTGTATTGTTGCCTTCTTGAGACCTGTGAAAAATGCCTACCTCTTTAGCACCACCCTTTCTAGATATATAAATATTTGTACTTACAACATTAATTATATATAAATATATATATATATATATATATATATATATATATATATATATATATATATATATATATATATATATATATGTATATGTTTATTTTTATTTTTATTAATTTTAGCCAAAGGAGCGCAATTCAATTTCTTTCACACACTTGTTGTTTCATATGTTGTGCCAGAGGGTGAACATTTCAAATTTTGACACACACTTGCTATTTCATATGTTGACCAGAGGGGGAGCACTTTTAAAACCGACACATAATGAATTTGAAAAATCCCAAATTTTTGGGACCACCCTTATTTTGATATATTTCACCACCAGAGGTGCAAATGAGATCTTTATTTTTTGTTTTTTGTAATGTGCTTAACCACACTTTCTTGCTTTTAAGGAGACTTTATTCCACCCAAGACGACGAAGAGAGAGGAGTCTGCCTGACTGGCTCACTGACAGTGGATGAGAAGCCAGTAGCAGGTTCGCACACACATACACACACACATTCTTGTATTGATTACCTTCTTGAGACCTGTGAAAAATGCCTACCTCTTTAGCACCACCCTTTCTAGATATATAAATATTTGTATTTACAACATTAATAATATATATATATATATATATATATATATATATATATATATATATGTTTTGTTTTTTTTAATTAATTTTAGCCAAAGGAGCGCAATTCAATTTCTTTCACACACTTGTTGTTTCATATGTTGTGCCAGAGGGGGAACACTTCAAATTTTGACAAACACTTGCTATTTCATATGTTAACCAGAGGGGGAGCACTTTTAAAACCGACACATAATGAATTTGAAAAATCCCACATTTTTGGGACCACCCTTATTTTGATATATTTCACCACCAGAGGTGCAAATGAGATCTTTATTTTTTGTTTTTTGTAATGTGCTTAACCACACTTTCTTGCTTCTAAGGAGACTTTATTCCACCCAAGACGACGAAGAGAGAGGAGTCTGCCTGACTGGCTCACTGACAGTGGATGAGAAGCCAGTAGCAGGTTCGCACACACATATATACACACACACACACATTCTTGTATTGATTGCCTTCTTGAGACCTGTGAAAAATGCCTACCTCTTTAGCACCACCCTTTCTAGATATATAAATATTTGTACTTACAACATTAATTATATATATATATATATGTATATGTTTATTTTTATTTTTATTAATTTTAGCCAAAGGAGCGCAATTCAATTTCTTTCACACACTTGTTGTTTCATATGTTGTGCCAGAGGGTGAACATTTCAAATTTTGACACACACTTGCTATTTCATATGTTGACCAGAGGGGAAGCACTTTTAAAACCGACACACAGTGAATTTGAAAAATCCCTCATTTTTGGGACCACCCTTGTTTTGATGTATTTCACCACCAGGGGTGCAAATTAGATCTTTATTTTTTGTTTTTTGTAATGTGCTTAACCACACTTTCTTGCTTTTAAGGAGACTTAATTCCACCCAAGACGACGAAGAGAGAGGAGTCTGCTTGACTGGCTCACTGACAGTGGATGAGAAGCCAGTAGCAGGTTCGCACACACACACACACACACACACACACACACACACACACACACACACACACACACACACACACACACACACACACACACACACACACACACACACACAGATTCTTGTATTGGTTACCTTCTTGAGACCTGTGAAAAATGCCTACCTCTTTAGGACCACCCTTTCTAGATATATAAAGATTTGTATTTACAACATTAATAATATATGTATTTCTTTAAATTAATTTTGGCCAAAGGGGGTGCATTTCAATTTCTTTCACACACTTGTTGTTTCATATGTTGACCAGAGGGGGAGCACTTTTAAAACCGACCCACAGTCAATTTGAAAAATCCCTCCTTTTTGGGACCACCCTCATTTTGAATGATTTCACCACCAGGGGTGCAAATGAGATCTTTATTTTTTGTTTTTTGTAATGTGCTTAAGGCCGATGACAAATGAGTCACGGACTACAGATGGCCCCTTTGCCGCACTTTGGGCAAAACCAGCCGTAGAAGCTAACTGTTAATGGCTACTATAGTCTTAGTACCGTAGTGTATTTGTTCGTCCTATTTGAAAAATCCCTCCTTTTTGGGACCAACCTCATGTTGATAGATTTCACCACCAGGGGTGCAAATGAGATATTCTCTATTATATGCAATGGTTTTCAGTATTGGGACCATAATTTCGGTCCTAACTCGTTCTGGTACTTTTCCTTGTTGATGTCTCAAGAAGGGTGGGAATACAAGATCACACACACAAACGTACATCAGCAGCCATACTTTGGAGTTCCTCCATACACTTTTTAAAACGATGAATTGTGTTTAAAGTACAAATATTGTTTAGTTAGTTAGCTTTCAAATAATTGATTTGAAATATTCCAGTATGTTTTTTCCTTCATTTGTACCTACACTGGCAGTAAGGTTGCCAGCTCCTTGGATAAAGTAAAATAGAATAAATAAGGGACACTTTACAAGGCTGGTCGACTCAATTTTAGTGTGACCTGTGTGGATTACATGACCTGATGACTGAGAATCTACATTCTACAGACACATATTTTTTTTAACTATTAAGCATAATTCAGTTAGATGGGCAGGTTCTAGAGTAATACAAATACATGGGAAACAAATTGTTAAATAATTAGCAATAATAACAATATCACTAATACTTGGTTAATATTCATGTCTCGAAATGTAAATTGAGTATTGTTGGCGCTTTTTGATAGGTTATTTATCTGATTTTTTAGGCGGAATAATAGAGCTCGCATTGGCTCTGTTGTAAGCGGACTTTTATTTATTTTTATTTAATATTTATATATATATATATATATATATATATATATATATATATATATATATATATATATATATATTAAGAACGCATTTTAAAAAAAATACAGTCTGTCGTCATGGCTTTCATAATGATTGTGAACGATAGGCAAAATTCCTTTTTAACTTAAAACAATAAAAATAAACACATTTCTTTAACATAGGTCTGTACTGCTTAACTTAAAACAGCATACATTGGGTGTTCAGCTTTATGATAGAACACACTTTGATCACTATGAGAACTACTTTGACAAAAATAGAGCTGAGATATATCTGTTCTATTGATATGACTGGCAGCATTTAATTGCTTCACATAAACAATATGATTATTGTCTTTATGCTATATTGTGTTAATTTGTCATTAAATAGAAGCATGATGTCAGAAGTGAATGTGAAATAATAAGAGTGGAAGCAAATATAATTTGAGCCTTTGATGAGTACTACCTGTTAGACTCCTGTAGTGTCACTATCATAGAGCTGGACACATCATGTTTATGTTCAACAACTTAGATACACAACTAGTGTTTTGAGAACAAAATATTATTATGCTAACAACAAGAGAGCAGAGTGACACTTAATACTGCTATGCTAGCATGTACCTCATTGACGTGATAGCCACATATGTAGCTTCCCCGTTGGACAAAAACGATCTCCAAACTTACCCAATTGTTCCTTTTTTGTACACAAAGAGTCACAGTAAAAGTCACATTTGGAGTTTGATTACCAGAAGCTAGGCAGGTAATTCTAGATAACTAGATGCTGCCATCCTGAGGCAGAGTGACAGCACCCAAGGTAGAATGAACAGATTCTTGAAAAGTCGACCGGCAACGAATTTGGTAGGTGTGCGATCAGTCAGGCTGTCATCCATTGGCTTAGTGTCTAGCCAATTTGTGAAGCTGTTGTCGTTCAAAATAATCTATTGATATTTTACAGACTATTTTTAATTCTTACGGTAATAAAAACACAGGACAAAGTGCGTCCCTTGACAGCTCAATATGGAACACATACTTTTGCTTCTAAATACTGGACGATTTAGTTTTTCAAGGGACCTAAACGACAGTGACTTACACATTATTATATTTGTTTTAGCGAACGTGCTAGCTAAAGCAACATTTAAATGTATTTTAAATACTAAAGAAGCGTGTTTTTCCACATACATGGCATGAATTGTCTTTCTTACAATCAAACGTTAAATTACATGTGACTTATAGCATTGCTGAAGTTGAGTGGTTCTTTTGATATTCATATCCAAGGTTAAAAAAATGTATCAATGTGCTCTATTGTGAAACTAATCCAGATTGTGCAGCAATGTAAATGAAACATTGGAAACAAAATGCCACATGTTTAAACGCTTCTATACATTTGCCTTAAAATTTTACTCATGGTGTTTATCTCGTAATTTAGGATTTGCATGCTTTTTTCTGTGTACGTTTAGAAGTTGTTCCGTCAAAGTCAATTTAACCCTGACCCTAACATGGAAAATCACCTTCACCATGTTCCAGCTCTTATGTTGTTGACAAATATTACACGATTTGAATGAAGTTTGGTTAAAATCTGTCAAACCAAGTTTCATCTAGATTGAATCCAGATTTGGCACCAATGTAAATCCGAAGTGAACATGTTCATGCGCTTGTATCTGTGGTGAAACTTATTTGATTTGAGTGAATAGTGATTTATTTGAATATTTTTTCTGCCAATGCATTATCTTAAGCTTTTTTTTTTTTTAAATGTTTATCTTGACCTGATCCAAATGGCACATTTGGAACATGTAATATGACTGTTGTCTCTTGTCATCTATCAAGGTGGAATATGTTCCTCCTTATATTATATAGAATTTTATCACATTTTGTTCCCTCAATTTGTGAATAAATGTTATGTCTGGATTAAGCCATCTTGTTAGCTCTTAAAACCCTAGATTGTGGCTGTTAATGTTGTTTTATAACCTGTTCTCCACAAGCACGGGCATCGATTCAGAGGTCTAGTTGGAAAATAATAACAATTATCACACTGTCTTTAAGATGGATGGAAAATAGGTATTTTGTTGCCCCTGCTTTGGTAATCTAATGATGTAGGAGACAGGTGGTGTTCAGTACATAAAACATATCTCAATTTTTACTTTGATTTAGGCACATCTGGTCTTGTAGCGCTGGTTAATCAGCAAAATCACACATACACATGCAATAACTCCATTTATTTGAAATAATCTAATGGTCAGGAGCATTCCTTGTCCAGCTTTGACAAATATCCTTTGTGATAGGCACCTCAGTAACAGTGTCTATTTTCAAAAGAAGAGCTGCACTGCTGTCTGTAAGTGAAAAAAGTGCAATGGACAACCCTCAAGGTTGTCATAAAAATGAAAGCTTAGGGTGCTTTGGACATCGTGATGCTACCTGAAAAGGTTTCTCAACTCATAACAGCCGCATTTATGAGAATATACAGCTCTCAGGAGGGTCATAAACCCAGGCCAGAAAATAATTGGACTCCCCCAGACTCCTCCCTTTTGTATTGTTTCTGCCACCACAGAGCTGGCGGCCTTATGAAAGATGTCACCAGTTCCCGTTGTCCTGTATTGCTGCCTTCTTGTTCCCACTACTTCTATCCTAGGATGTATTTTATTCCCATTTATCTGTGTGGCTGTGTGTGTAAAATGTCATGCACATGACACCGGAATTACAAGACAATGTTCAGCAGTCATAAAGCCGCTCCATTCCCAGGGCCCATTATGGTATCAAACTTAATATTTTACGGTTTAATTGATTGGCAACACTTAAGTGGCCTTAGTGTGTGAATGTAAGTGTGAATGTCTATCTGTGTTGGACCTGCAATGAGGTGGCGACTTGTCCAGGGTGTACCCCAGCTTCCGCGCGAATGCAGCTGGGATAGGCTCCAGAGAGGCACAAGTGGTACAAAATGGATGGATGGATGTGTTAATGCCCTTGGCTTGCTTTATTTCTACTCTGTATCGCTGTAGCACTGTGCAGCTGTGTGAGTGTCTACAAGTGTGTGTGTGTTTGTGTCTGTCTGTCCCGCTTTGCTTGGCCGCTCATTCAAGTCCTGTGCAAAATTACGAAATCATTTCCTGATAGTTTTGGCGTCCCTTGTTAGCTTCTGAGTAGACGCCACTGCCTTCTCTAAGGGATTGCAAAAGGATCGCGCTGTCAAAATGAGTTCTACCTGGATCTGGATATAAAAATTGCTTATCTTATGACCCCTGCATATTTTTTAGGCACTATGTGCTTGCCATACGTGTGTGTGGTGTGTCTGAATGGACTTGTTTTTATTTCTTAGTGGTTGTTGGTTTTTATATGCGTACTTCATTTGGGTTTCACTTTGTACTTTAAACTGAATGTCGCTGCATACTATTTACAATGACAATAAAATAAATCCATCTATCTGGATTAGTTCCACAGGTCGTTTGTGGTCATGTACAGACTTCTATTACAAAACTGAGACCTGCCACATGCTGAAGTATTCAGATGATACTGCTCCTGTTGGCGTATGTACAGGGTGGGCAGGATGTAGAATACAGAGGCCTCGTGAGTGAATTTTGTGACTGGAGTGAGCGGAACGGACTACTCCTGAACAATAATAAGACCAAAGAGATGGTCATTGGCTCGAACAATAATAAGACCAAAGAGATGGTCATTGGCTTTTAAAATGTAAGCCTCCTCTACTGCCAGTCAAGACACAATCAAAGCAGTCCAAGGTTACAAATATCTGGGTGTGCATATGGACAGCAACCTGGAGTAGTCCATAAACAGGGATTCACGCTATAAGAAGAGCCACAGCAGGCTTTTCTTCTTACGGAGGCTCAGCTCTTTTATTGTTTAGACAGAGATGCTGCTAATGTTTTACCCGTTTGTGGTTGAAAGTGTCCTGACTTATAGAGCTGTCTGCTGGGGTGGCAACAAACCAGCAAGAGACACCAGATGGTTGGACAGGCCGATGAAGAAAGCTGCTTCAGTGCTGTAGAGAGGGTGGGACACACTGGACACTGTAGTTGACAAACAGAGGAGAGATGAGCTGCAGGCCACAGGGGAGAATATTGACCACCCCCTCCATTGCATTCTGGCAGACCAAAGCAGCAGCCGAAGCGGGAGGCTCATTTCTCCGTGCTTTAGGACTGAACAATACAAGAGGTCCTTTGTCCCAATTACAATTAACAGGTTTAATAGAAATTTAAACAGCAAAGGTCTCTAATCATCATTGAGACTCTGTAATCTAGACACATATCTTTTCTTAAATGTAGCCGGTGTCCTTTTATCTTTATCTTAGCCTGGTTTTATTGTTTGTATTCTCATTCTTGTAATGTGTACTTTTATTGAGGAGGAGAAATACCTGAATTTCCCTAAGGACATTATTAAAGTATCTATCTATCTATCTTGCCAAAGATGTCACCCTAAGCACATAGTTTATTTCTCATCGTAGTGGATACTTGATGATACATGTTCCTTGGTACTTTCATACTAGTCCCCTTCTGACCATATGCAGCCAGGTTATTTTTCCCTTAAGTGCGGTACGTTTGAGGAAGACAGGTGGTCTTGGAACAATTGAATTAAATGATCCAACCTCGATCCAGTCCACCTTTCGATGAATCGATCAGGTCACTCCATTAACAGTGACACAACCACAGTAAAAACGGGTGAAAAAGTTGACTTGCTAATGACGGCATGTCAGTGGGTTAGTATTTTATACTAGTATAGTTAGTATTTTTACGAATGTCCTGAGCCTATATGATGTAGGATATCGGTCCGATATCAGCAAAAAAACAAGTATCCAATTAAATTTTGTTTGCATCTAAAAGTTCCGATATAATCTTTGATATAAGCAGTCCTGCAGTGCGTTTACTTGTGCAAAGCTGGACAGCCAGTTAAAGGGGAACAATATCACAATTTCAGAAGGGTTAAAACCATTAAAAATCAGTTCCCAGTGGCTTATTTTATTTTTCGAAGTTTTTTTCAAAATTTTACTCATCACGCAATATCCCTAAAAAAAGCTTCAAAGTGCTTGATTTTAACCATCGTTATATACACCCGTCCGTTTTCCTGTGACGTCACACAGTGATGCCAATACAAACAAACATGGCGGATAGAACAGCAAGGTATAGCGACTTTAGCTCGGATTCAGACTCGGATTTCAGCGGCTTAAGCGATTCAACAGATTACGCATGTATTGAAACGGATGGTTGTAGTGTGGAGGCAGGTAGCGAAAACGAAATTGAAGAAGAAACTGAAGCTATTGAGCCATATCGGTTTGAACCGTATGCAAGCGAAACCGACGAAAACGACACGACAGCCAGCAACACGGGAGAAAGCGAGGACGAATTCGGCGATCGCCTTCTAACCAACAATTGGTATGTGTTTGTTTGGCATTAAAGGAAACTAACAACTATGAACTAGGTTTACAGCATATGAAATACATTTGGCAACAACATACACTTTGAGAGTGCAGACAGCCCAGTTTTCATCAATTAATATATTCTGTAGACATACCCTCATCTGCTCTCTTTTCCTGAAAGCTGATCTGTCCAGTCCAGTTGGAAATGCATCTGCTTTGAGTGTCGCAGGATATCCACACATTCTTGCCATCTCTGTCGTAGCATAGCTTTCGTCGGAAAAGTGTGCGGAACAAACGTCCAATTTCTTGCCACTTTCGCATCTTTGGGCCACTGGTGCAACTTGAATCCGTCCCTGTTCGTGTTGTTACACCCTCCAACAACACACCGACGAGGCATGATGTCTCCAAGGTACAGTCGAAAAAACGGAAAATAACAGAGCTGATTTGACTCTGTGTTTGTAATGTCTTTGAGAAAAAGGCGGATTGCTTCCCGATGTGACGTCACGTTGTGACGTCATCGCTCCGAGAGCGAATAATAGAAAGGCGTTTAATTCGCCAAAATTCACCCATTTAGAGTTCGAAAATCGGTTAAAAAAATATATGGTCTTTTTTCTGCAACATCAAGGTATATATTGACGCTTACATAGGTCTGGTGAAAATGTTCCCCTTTAACATCTAAATGTCTTCCAATAAGCACATAAGTTGGTCTTTTCTCGTTTGCATTTAAGGAAGTGATTTATAGAAGGTAAACATGGTAGGCTACAGGCTACTAGGAGCTAGCAGCTACATAACAACTAAGCTAAACATACGTAATATGTGTCCTTAACATGTGTCAATACAAACAAGTATCAAATATTTATAGTTGCATATTACATACACATACAAAGTCTCCAAGGCAGAAGTAGATTAGAAAGTAACCGCATCATTCAGTTTACTGCGTCATGAGCTTAACTTAATTGTTGTGACCACTAGGTGTGCCCAAAAAACAAATTACACTCCACTTCAATTTAAAGACAGCATAAGTCCCATTCAGTTAATAAATAAGTTATTGTTTTTCATACTTACCATTGTTCCCTGTTTGAGTAATTTCACTCGATCAAAACTTTCCTAACATTCTACACTATGCTGGCCCCACTATGGACTGGACTCTCACATTCACTCGGCATGCATTGCACCGGTCACACGGGGTGGGGGCGGGGGTGTCCCTTCCAAGGTTTGTGATTAAGGGCAATATAAATAAACTTTGATTGATTGATTGATACACTACAAAATAAAAGTACTTACTGAGATTTCGGCTGTTATCAATGAAATTAATATCGGTATTGGCTAAGGATGTAACAATATGAAAATTTAAACAGTTGTTGAGACCAGAATTGTCACAGTTAAAACTTATTATAGTAGAATTGTTTTTTATTGTAATGTATTGATTATTTTAAACAACTAAAATAACTAGACCCACCGCTAGAAAGCTTGCTTTTTTGCATGTTTTGTGTTTCTTATGCTTCGCTAATAAGAGTTTTCTGGTGAGCGTTGTGATGCCCTACTCTGTTTAGCGGTCCTTGAACGCAGCGTAAAAACACCTCTGTGTCATATTCCTTTGAGTATAGCTCGATCACTCTGTGGGTTCAATGTGCACAATTAAATATCTTAGTTACTCAGACAGTAATGTCTTTGAAAACGTTTAGATTGGCTTATGTTGTTTCTTAATGGGGAAATATGTTTTTCTCTTTTGTATTCATGTTAGCATTTCAGCTAGCGAGCTTATCAAAATGCGGTTTATCGATGTTTTAATTCGAAACGATAATACTCATAGTTGGGAGTTTTACTGCAGGTATCATTATTACTGTTTATCGTTACATCTCTAGTATCGGCCAATACTGGCATCGTGTCGGAAGTGAAAAGGTTTTATTTGGAAACGCCTGCTTATTTGTTTATTATTCATGTTTCCATTCATGCATCTGACCAGTAAGAAGAGAAAGCAATATCATTCAGTTTGTTGTGACGCGCTGAAAACTCACCTTTTCCAGCACATCTTAGTCTGAATGGTCTGATTTGAACAACAATAATGGCAATCCTGTCAACACAGCCTTCTAAGTTTAGCTCCCATCAGTGACTAACACTTCCCAATTATTAATTAATTCATGCAGGGCAAAAAAAGCATGCACTTGGCAGCTGGCAAGATTTAATAATCAGGTATGAATAATCCTTGTTTCCATTCCTTGAAGCTACCATGGGCTCAAATTACAGTTTGTCTGGCTAGCTTTTGAATCCACTACAGCAAGCTGCTCAAACATCTGCTGCAGCATGTGGAAACAGTTCCCTAAAAGAAAAAAAAACCTCAGAGAGAGAGTCCTCAGAGATCGGGATGTTATGCTTACTTGAAGACAGTCTACTTTGATTTAAACGGGCTTGGTAAACGTGGATGCGGCGGGGATTGTTTTGTTTTTTGGCTGCGAGCGCCGCAGGGAAAGAGACAACAAAAAGGTTGTGGAAAGGCAGAAGCGAAACCTCCTACATGACTAAAGCTGCTATGTGTAATGAGTCACTTTTTCCTGGTGGGGTAAATGGACACAGGCTGAAGGGATGCACACGTAGGGAGGGTTAAAAGGCCATCGGCTGTTTCCTGATGAGAACTTTGGGAATTCAGGCAGCTGTGTCTCTGGAGGGAAAACGCTGACTGCTGATTTACGCTGATGAAAGAGGTGCACGCTCCACCGAGCCCAGGTTTCTACGGACGCCACCAGGCTCAATAAGAGGCGGCGAAGTGATTGCCCAACCACAGACATTTTTGTTGCTCAATTTAGGTTGTGGTCAGATTTAGGAACTCAAAAGGGCGCTGTTTTTTGTCTGGCGAAAAGGTAGCCAATGACGCCTCATTTCGTCTCAATAGTGCTTTACTCGGGATTGACTTCTGACCAGTCTAGGGTGCAATCCACCACTCAGGCTCAAGGAGTCCTAATAGAAAAAAGAGGATATATTATGCAAAACCAAATTTTCTTACCCATTAGTACCTGTTTGGGGGTATTTTGGATATGCATTTTCCCCGAAAATGTGAAACCAAACCATGAAGGCATTGCGAAGATATTTATAAAACAATCTAACCTTTCTTCATACTTCCTCCAAACTATTAGGAATTTTCCTCCGATTGGGATGTTTTAAGATGTAGTTAAGGCAGAAAAAAACAGCAAGTCGCTCACTTCAACCACTGACTTGTAATGATCCTGTAAAGGCGGGATATAAAAATTGGGAGGCACAATGTGCATCCCGGGGAATAAGATTAGGACAATTACATAAATACATGTACTCACCAAGAACCCAGCCATCGTGCACAATGCCAACCATGCTGTTACTTAGAATGTACAAATCATTCGTGGAACCAGGACACATCGCTACAGTAGCTATGTGCACATGGACACATTTATTCGGATTAAAAGTCTAACCCAGGGATCAGGCCCGCGAACAGGTTTTATCCGGCCCGTGGGATGAGTTTACTATGTATGAAAATTAACCAAAATTTTGGAATGAAAGAAACAGCTGTTCTAAATGTGTCCACTGGATGTCGCAATAGCAATTCTTTGTATCTTTGTAGATGATGCTACATATGTACAAAATAAACCACATGATGTTAGTACATCAGTCGAGGAAAATGATCAAACTACATAAATAACATACTGTTATTTAATTTTGATATAATTTTTTTATCTTGATAGATTGAAAATCAACACCAATGAGTTGATGTATGAACATTATCACATAATTTATTCAGAAAATATAAATAACGAAATAAAGATAGAATACTATTAATCGCAACATGTAAGTGTAAACAAAACCCAGCAACATTATGATGTGTACAATTTCAGCATGTGCTTGTTCTATTTTTAAACAAAGAAAACAACCTTAAGTTGTCTTTATTCTTAAGTTATCGTGCCGTTATTTTTCCAGTCCGGCCCACTTGAGAGTAGATTTTTCTCCATGTGGCCCCCGATCTAAAATGAGTTTGACACCCCTGGCCTAATCGGAATAAAAATGCTTAATCTAAACACGCCATTCGGAATATTCTGACCGGATCGCACACGTTCAGATCAAAATTGTAATGTCATGAAAACACATCTTCCGAAATTCGTGTCTTTGATGTCAGCTATATTTTGGGGGTGGAGGGGAACTAAATTGAATAGTCACGGAATGAAGCGATTGTCTTTCTGCTGTCTCCTCCCATTCGACAGGTACAGATGCAGCGTTATATGCTGTTGAGTTTGTTGCTGTAAAACAAGACTAGCATGAGTGTCGCGTGTCAATTGAACAAAAAAAAGAAGGGATCCAGTTGTCGTCGTAACGAGCTGTTTTATTCACGACATAACTGCCAGCCTCAAACAAAAAGAGAACGTCTTAACATGACGCGCCGCAACCCGTATAATCACAACATAAAAAGCACAAAACAGCTCCATTTCAAAAAGAGAACAAAACAAAAGTAGTGAACAGAAGGAAAAAATGTGTGTTAATTGTTAATATGTCTGTGATGTGTTAATGAATAAGTCTGAGGAGTAATAGTGGTCATTTGTTTTGTATAAAAAGGCCATCATTACCTCAGTGTGTCGCTAAAATATCCACAGCATGTAGACCTATGCATGCGTGAAGCATAAAGCTGGGTTGAATAACCGCACATTTCCACATTTAGTTTACTCTTGATTAATCTTTACTTTGCCGTGAAAAGGAGCGTACGTCAGATTTTTGTGCGTACGCACGCTTAATACATGAGGTCCTTGTGACCCTGAAGAAGATCATTGGTAGAAAATGGACGGATCAGTCAAAATGTCAATAAACTTGCAGGTTTACATTGGAATAAGTGGTTATCAATGAATAAATAAAACGTACACTAACTATCTGGAACAAGCTGAAGTTTTCAGGACAATCAGGATGATTTCTTTAACGATACGATAGCAAATAAATTGAGGTTATATTGACATAATTTGTAACATTGAAACGACTGTTCAGTCTTTGAGTCTCAAAGCAGAGAAAAAGGTGCAAGGATTCAGTGGGTTGTTGATGCTAATACTGAATTTTTTGGACTATAAGTCGCAGTTTTTTTCATAGTTTGGCGACTTATACTCAGGAGCGACTTATGTGTGAAATTATTAACACATTACTGTAAAATATCAAATAATATTATTTAGCTCATTCACGTAAGAGACTAGACATATAAGATTTCATGGGATTTAGTGTTTAGGAGTGACAGATTGTTTGGTAAACGTATAGCATGTTCTATATGTTATAGTTATTTGAATGACTCTTACCATAATATGTTACGTTAACATACCAGTTGGTTATTTATGCCTCATATAACGTACACTTATTCAGCCTGTTGTTCACTATTCTTTATTTATTTTAAATTGCCTTTCAAACGTCTATTCTTGGTGTTGGGTTGTATCAAATACATTTCCCAAAAAAATGTGACTTATACTCCAGTGCGATTTATATATGTTTTTTTCCTTCTTTATTATGCATTTTTCGGCCGGTGCAACTTATACTCCGGAGCGACTTATACTCCGAAAAATACGGTACTTAACTTTTTGCCTCTAACACCAGTATCGGGGGTAGCTAGGTCACTGCGACACAATGCTCATATCGATATACACATGTTATACATAACCGCAATGATGTCAACTAAAAGTTAAATAAAACACATTTGGTGGAATCAGGAGAAAATTGGAACCACGAGCAATTAAATTGGCAAAACAAGCCAGAAAGCGGCAATCATGTTGTTAACTAGATGAGGCAATTCCCGAAGGAATTGTGTGTGAATGCTCCAATGCTAAAGTTGAACTGAAATCCTAGAATTTTTTTTTACAATTGTTGAAGTAGAGGGAAGAGTGGATCGTGAGATCGACAGGCGGATCGGTGCGGCGTCTTCAGTAATGCGGACGCTGTATCGGTCCGTTGTGGTGAAGAAGGAGCTTAGCCGGAAGGCAAAGCTCTCAATTTACCGGTCGATCTACGTTCCCATCCTCACCTATGGTCATGAGCTTTGGGTTATGACCGAAAGGACAAGATCACGGGTACAAGCGGCCGAAATGAGTTTCCTCCGCCGGGTGGCGGGGCTCTCCCTTAGAGATAGGGTGAGAAGCTCTGCCATCCGGGAGGAGCTCAAAGTAAAGCCGCTGCTCCTCCACATCGAGAGGAGCCAGATGAGGTGGTTCGGGCATCTGGTCAGGATGCCACCCGAACGCCTCCCTAGGGAGGTGTTTAGGGCACGTCCGACCGGTAGGAGGCCGCGGGGAAGACCCAGGACACGTTGGGAAGACTATGTCTCCCGGCTGGCCTGGGAACGCCTCGGGGTCCCCCGGGAGGAGCTGGATGAAGTGGCTGGGGAGAGGGAAGTCTGGGCTTCCCTGCTTAGACTGCTGCCCCCGCGACCCGACCTCGGATAAGCGGAAGAAGATGGATGGATGGAAGTAGAGCACACAATTCCCAAACAGGCTGAATATTTTGAAGTTGGAACAGTCTGAATCAGATGAAAAATGTGGGAGTTGTGGAACTTTGACGAATGATTTCAATGAGAATTTCCCAAAAATTTAGGAATTTGGGGAAAAGCGGGAATTTTTTTGAAAATGTTAAAAAGCTTGAATGGTCTGAATGGGATGAAATGATTGGTGTTGGAATTTTTCAAATCAGTCCAGAAATGTTGAAGTAGTAACATGTTGAATTGAGAAATTGTATTACGGAATTCCTGGAATTTAGGGAAAACCGGGAATTTTTCCAGTTCGAAAATCAACTTCGTTTTTTTGTCCTAATTAAGAGGAATGTTTGACGGTGGAACGGTTGAAGTGGGTTGAAAAATGTGGGAGGAGTAGTCGCCAGAAAAAAAGACTGGAAATAGGGCTTTGGAAAACCAGGAATTCTGGAAAATCTTGGAATTTTTTTGAACTTGGAAAAAGACTAGTTTGAATTTCCAGAATGGTGGAATGTGTTGAAGGTGGAATGGTTTGAATCAGTTGAAAAATGTGGAAATTATGGAAGTTTGAAAAATGATCATCCATCCATCCATCCATCTTCTTCCGCTTATCCGAGGTCGGGTCGCGGGGGCAGCAGCCTAAGCAGGGAAGCCCAGACTTCCCTCTCCCCAGCCACTTCGTCCAGCTCCTCCCGGGGGATCCCGAGGCGTTCCCAGGCCAGCCGGGAGACATAGTCTTCCCAACGTGTCCTGGGTCTTCCTCGTGGCCTCCTACCGGTCGGACATGCCCTAAACACCTCCTTAGGGAGGCGCTCGGGTGGCATCCTGACCAGATGCCCGAACCACCTCATCTGGCTCCTCTCGATGCGGAGGAGCAGCGGCTTTACTTTGAGCTCCCCCCGGATGACAGAGCTTCTCACCCTATCTCTAAGGGAGAGCCCCGCCACCCGGCGGAGGAAACTCATTTCGGCCGCTTGTACCCGTGATCTTGTCCTTTCGGTCATAACCCAAAGCTCATGACCATAGGTGAGGATGTGAACGTAGATCGACCGGTAAATTGAGAGCTTTGCCTTCCGGCTCAGCTCCTTCTTCACCACAACGGATCGATACAGCGTCCGCATTACTGAAGACGCCGCACCGATCCGCCTGTCGATCTCACGATCCACTCTTCCCTCACTCGTGAACAAGACTCCGAGGTACTTGAACTCCTCCACTTGAAAAATGATCAATTCATTTTGAATGAAGACAAATGTCCCGGAAAACCTGGAATTCTGGGAATACTGGGAATTTTTGGAATTTGTCCAAGGAAAGCCCGCGATTCAGGAATAGGCTGAACAGTTTGAAGTTTGAATCGGATCAAAAATATGGGAGGTAGAGCGCGCCAAAATCTGGAGAAGAAGAAGTAGAGGAATAATAATAAATAGATTAATTTTGGTGTAGAAAACCATGTGTGAATGCTTTTGAGAATTCACACAATTAAAAACATTTTGCTAGCTTTAAAAGTGTTGAAATATAAATGTTGTATTATGACAATCGATACAAAAAAAGGTATTTGGTCGATCGAGCCAAGACCGTCACTCCCTGAACAATTTGACTTGAAGGTTCTCCGGTGTTTTGTAGTGTTTTGAAACGACGCCACCTAGTGGACAATGTGTTGCCTACTTATCATTTGTCTGCAGACTAATATCTTACGTTGTCTCTGCAGATAATTGTGAAGTTTGTCCACGTAACATGTTCGAGTGATGAAGGAGCCACCAAAGAGCTTGTGAGGTTGTGAGGTTAATTGCCCTACTTTTTCAACTGTTGGTGTTCCCAAAGGAGCCTGCTATCAGAGGCCTGCCGGCACTCTGCGGTCTCCCTTGGACCCAACTCTGGTTTTCCTCCTCGCTAAGTCCTGGAAAACATAAACATCCTCTTAGCCTGTGAAGTTCCACTCGGGTCAGGAAGTGAGAGGTCTCAGTCCCCATGGTGAGTCGGGTTAACTTGGAGGACTGACCATGCTTTTTTTTCCTTTAATGCTAATATGTACTTTAGAACGTCTACAGTTCAAAGCCCACTGACATCGTACAATGCGGAATTTACCCCAAATGATCTCCAAATTAAAGTTGCAGAAGACATAGTTTCATACGTTAATGCAAAATTTCAGTTTAGTTATCTCTGCTTTTTCTTTGGCTGTTTTGCCAAAGTGTTTTACCATACGAGTTAGCTTGCTTAGCGTTTTAACATACAAGTTAGCTAACTGTTTTAGCATACAAGTTGGTTAGCTAAGCGTTTTAACATACAAGTTAGCTAACAAAGTGTTTTAGCATACAAGTTGGCTAACTAAGTGTTTTAGCATACAAGTTGGCTAACTAAGTGTTTTAGCATACAAGTTAGCTAAGCGTTTTAACATACAAGTTAGCTAACTGTTTTAGCACACAAGTTGGCTAACTAAGTGTTTTAGCATACAAGTTGGCTAACTAAGTGTTTTAGCATACAAGTTAGCTAGCTAAGCGTTTTAACATACAAGTTAGCTAACTGTTTTAGCACACAAGTTGGCTAACTAAGTGTTTTAGCATACAAGTTAGCTAGCTATGCGTTTTAACATACAAGTTAGCTAACTGTTTTAGCACACAAGTTGGCTAACTAAGTGTTTTAGCATACATGTTGGCTATCTAAGTGTGTTAACATACAAGTTGGCTAACTAAGTGTTTTAGCATACAAGTTGGCTAACTAAGTGTTTTAGCATACAAGTTAGCTAGCTACGCGTTTTAACATACAAGTTAGCTAACTGTTTTAGCATACAAGTTGGCTAACTAAGTGTTTTAGCATACAAGTTAGCTAGCTATGCGTTTTAACATACAAGTTAGGTAACTGTTTTAGCACACAAGTTGGCTAACTAAGTGTTTTAGCATACATGTTGGCTATCTAAGTGTGTTAACATACAAGTTGGCTAACTAAGTGTTTTAGCATACATGTTGGCTATCTAAGCGTGTTAACATACAAGTTGGCTAACTAAGTGTTTTAGCATATATGTTGGCTATCTAAGCGTTTTAACATACAAGTTAGCTAACTGTTTTAGCACACAAGTTGGCTAACTAAGTGTTTTAGCATACAAGTTAGCTAGCTATGCGTTTTAACATACAAGTTAGCTAACTGTTTTAGCACACAAGTTGGCTAACTAAGTGTTTTAGCATACATGTTGGCTATCTAAGTGTGTTAACATACAAGTTGGCTAACTAAGTGTTTTAGCATACATGTTGGCTATCTAAGTGTGTTAACATACAAGTTGGCTAACTAAGTGTTTTAGCATCTATGTTGGCTATCTAAGCGTTTTAACATACAAGTTAGCTAACTGTTTTAGCACACAAGTTGGCTAACTAAGTGTTTTAGCATACAAGTTAGCTAGCTAAGCGTTTTAACATACAAGTTAGCTAACTGTTTTAGCACACAAGTTGGCTAACTAAGTGTTTTAGCATACATGTTGGCTATCTAAGTGTGTTAACATACAAGTTGGCTAACTAAGTGTTTTAGCATACATGTTGGCTATCTAAGTGTGTTAACATACAAGTTGGCTAACTAAGTGTTTTAGCATACATGTTGGCTATCTAAGCGTGTTAACATACAAGTTGGCTAACTAAGTGTTTTAGCATACAAGTTAGCTAGCTAAGCGTTTTAACAAACAAGTTAGCTAACTGTTTTAGCACACAAGTTGGCTAACTAAGTGTTTTAGCATACATGTTGGCTATCTAAGTGTGTTAACATACAAGTTGGCTAACTAAGTGTTTTAGCATACATGTTGGCTATCTAAGCGTGTTATCATACAAGTTAGCTAACTGTTTTAGCATACAAGTTGGCTATCTAAGCATTTTAACATACAAGTTGGCGAGCTAAGCGTTTCAACATACAAGTTAGCTAACTGTTTTAGCATACAAGTTGGCTAACTAAGTGTTTTAGCATACATGTTGGCTATCTAAGCGTGTTATCATACAAGTTAGCTAACTGTTTTAGCATACAAGTTGGCTATCTAAGCATTTTAACATACAAGTTGGCTAGCTAAGCGTTTTAACATACAAGTTAGCTAACTGTTTTGGCATACAAGTTGGCTTACTATGCGTATTAGCATACAAGTTAGCTAGCTAAGCGTATTAGCATACAAGTTAGCTATCTAAGCGTTTTAACATACAAGTTGGCTATCTAGGCGTTTTAACATACAAGTTAGCTAACTGTTTTAGCATACAAGTTGGCTTACTAAGTGTATTAGCATACAAGTTAGCTAGCTAAGTGTTTTAGCATACAAGTTAGCTAACAAAGTGTTTTAGCATGCAAGTTGGCTAACTAAGTGTTTTAGCATACAAGTTAGCTAGCTAAGCGTTTTAACATACAAGTTAGCTAACTGTTTTAGCACACAAGTTGGCTAACTAAGTGTTTTAGCATACAAGTTGGCTAACTAAGTGTTTTAGCATACAAGTTAGCTAGCTAAGCGTTTTAACATACAAGTTAGCTAACTGTTTTAGCACACAAGTTGGCTAACTAAGTGTTTTAGCATACATGTTGGCTATCTAAGTGTGTTAACATACAAGTTGGCTAACTAAGTGTTTTAGCATACATGTTGGCTATCTAAGCGTGTTAACATACAAGTTGGCTAACTAAGTGTTTTAGCATATATGTTGGCTATCTAAGCGTGTTAACATACAAGTTAGCTAACTGTTTTAGCATACAAGTTGGCTAACTAAGTGTTTTAGCATACATGTTGGCTATCTAAGCGTGTTATCATACAAGTTAGCTAACTGTTTTAGCATACAAGTTGGCTATCTAAGCATTTTAACATACAAGTTGGCTAGCTAAGCGTTTTAACATACAAGTTAGCTAACTGTTTTAGCATACAATTTGGCTAACTACGCGTATTAGCATACAAGTTAGCTATCTAAGCGTTTTAACATACAAGTTGGCTATCTAGGCGTTTTAACATACAAGTTAGCTAACTGTTTTAGCATACACGTTGGCTATCTAGGCGTTTTAACATACAAGTTAGCTAACTGTTTTAGCATACAAGTTGGCTTACTAAGCGTATTAGCATACAAGTTAGCTAGCTAAGCGTTTTAACATGCAAGTTGGCTAACTGTTTTAGCATACAAGTTGGCTATCTAAGCATTTTAACATACAAGTTGGCTAGCTAAGCGTTTTAACATACAAGTTAGCTAACTGTTTTAGCATACAAGTTGGCTTACTATGCGTATTAGCATACAAGTTAGCTAGCTAAGCGTATTAGCATACAAGTTAGCTATCTAAGCGTTTTAACATACAAGTTGGCTATCTAGGCGTTTTAACATACAAGTTAGCTAACTGTTTTAGCATACACGTTGGCTATCTAGGCGTTTTAACATACAAGTTAGCTAACTGTTTTAGCATACAAGTTGGCTTACTAAGTGTATTAGCATACAAGTTAGCTAGCTAAGCGTTTTAACATGCAAGTTGGCTAACTGTTTTAGCATACAAGTTGGCTATCTAAGCATTTTAACATACAAGTTGGCTAGCTAAGCGTTTTAACATACAAGTTAGCTAACTGTTTTAGCACACAAGTTGGCTAACTAAGTGTTTTAGCATACAAGTTGGCTTACTATGCGTATTAGCATACAAGTTAGCTAGCTAACTGTTTTAGCATACAAGTTGGCTATCTAAGTGTGTTAACATACAAGTTGGCCAACTAAGTGTTTTAGCAACATGTTGGCTAGCTAAGCGTTTTAACATACAAGTTGGCTAACTAAGTGTTTTAGCATACAAGTTGGCTAACTAAGTGTTTTAGCATACAAGTTGGCTAACTAAGTGTTTCAGCATACAAGTTGGCTAGCTCAGTGTTTACCGTACAAGTTATCTCGCTAAGTGTTGTACTGTACAAGTAAGCTAACTACATCTTTTACCGTTCAAGTTATCTAGCTAAGTGTTTGACAGTACAAGTTAGCTAGCTACAGTAAATGTTTTCTGCTTTTACAGTACCGGTAGGTAACCTCTTTTTTACACTTGTATGACAATTTAAAGACATGGAAGCGGTGACTTTTGCGACATGAATCACCTTTTGTGTTGTGCTTCATTATCAGTAACGTTTTGTTCTATGAAAAGTAGTTACCTTATTTTTGACGCCTGGACGACAGTGAATGTCAAAATGTTACCCAAAATTTTTTGACAGTTTGACCCTGGAACAGACCTGCACTGGATGACTATTTCTGTTATTAGGGCCCGCAATGGCCCATTGCAAAAGGACTACATTAGGGCCCGCAATGGCCCATTGTAAAAGGACTCCCACAGGGAGTCCTTATGCAATGGGACATAAGGACCTATTGTTATTGTAACGTTTTTTATTATATTATTCTTTATTCTTTCTTTATTCTACCGCCGCCTCTTTGAACACTAATTTGACCTACTTAGCATGCTTCAAAACTCACCAAATTTGACCCACACATCAGGACCTGCGAAAATTGCCTTTTGATAAAAAAACCAAACCCCAAAAATAAAAATTGCGCTCTAGCGCCCCCTAGGAAAAAAAAAAACTAGACTGCCTGTAACTCCCACTAGGAAGGTCGGAAAAACATGAAACAAAATCCTCTATGTAGGTCTGACTTAGACCTAGTTCTCATAATAGTACATCCTCGGGCTAAAATCAACAGGAAGTTGGCAATTCCCCCTTCAAGACAAAAAAGTACTAAAAACAGTCACTTTTGCCTCTTTGAGCTGCAATTTGACCCCCTTAACATGCTTCAAAACTCACAAGACTGAACACACACATCAGGACTGGCAAAAACTGTGATCTATTAAAAAAGTCGGAAAAACATGAAACAAAATCCTCTATGTAGGTCTGACTTAGACCTAGTTCTCATAATAGTACATCCTCGGGCTAAAATCAACAGGAAGTTGGCAATTCCCCCTTCAAGACAAAAAAGTACTAAAAACAGTCACTTTTGCCTCTTTGAGCTGCAATTTGACCCCCTTAACATGCTTCAAAACTCACAAAACTGAACACACACATCAGGACTGGCAAAAACTGTGATCTATTAAAAAAACCTAACCCCGAATTCAAAAATTGCGCTCTACAGCAATTTTTTAATAAAACGGAGAAAAAACTGCTCCTCGGAAGAAAAAAATTACAAAACTGCCTGTAACTCCCACTGGGAAGGTCGGAGAGACATGAACCTCTCCGTAGGTCTCACTTAGACCTACATTTCATTAATTGACAACCCCCTCAGGACTGGCAAAAACTGTGATCTATTAAAAAAACCTAACCCCGAATTCAAAAATTGCGCTCTACAGCAATTTTTTAATAAAACGGAGAAAAAACTGCCCCTCGGAAGAAAAAAATTACAAAACTGCCTGTAACTCCCACTGGGAAGGTCGGAGAGACATGAACCTCTCCGTAGGTCTCACTTAGACCTACATTTCATTAATTGACAACCCCCAGCAAAAATCAACAGGAAGTTTGCTATTCCCCCTTCAAAACAATTTTTTAGTAAAAACCGGTCACCTTCCTTCAAAAACTATCTCCTCTGAGGGCGTTTGTCGTTTCGGCTTCAAACTTACACAGGAGAGAGATTAAACCCTTGTGTATAAATTAACAGAACAGTTTTTTAATACCTGCTCCAGTTTTGATTTTATGACCCTTCAAAGACTCGCTGCGCTGATGCTGCTGCACTGCTGTTTTTTTAAGATGGCTGCTTAAAAGCAGGAAGCACCAACGTGCCCACACAATGCAGACAAGGTAGGTACACTAGACAAAAGTCTTGGGACACTTCAGACTAAAAGTAGACAAAAGTATTGGGACACTTAGGACTAGCACCTGCCAAATACGCGGGCCCGAACAACGCTGCTTGCAGCTTTAATTATTCTTTATTCTTTCTTTATTCTACCGCCGCCTCTTTGAACACTAATTTGACCCACTTAACATGCTTCAAAACTCACCAAATTTGACCCACACATCAGGACCTGCGAAAATTGCCTTTTGATCAAAAAACCAAACCCCAAAAATAAAAATTGCGCTCTAGCGCCCCCTAGAAAAAAAAAAAACTAGACTGCCTGTAACTCCCACTAGGAAGGTCGGAAAAACATGAAACAAAATCCTCTATGTAGGTCTGACTTAGACCTAGTTCTCATAATAGTACATCCTCGGGCTAAAATCAACAGGAAGTTGGCAATTCCCCCTTCAAGACAAAAAAGTACTAAAAACAGTCACTTTTGCCTCTTTGAGCTGCAATTTGACCCCCTTAACATGCTTCAAAACTCACAAAACTGAACACACACATCAGGACTGGCAAAAACTGTGATCTATTAAAAAAACCTAACCCCGAATTCAAAAATTGCGCTCTACAGCAATTTTTTAATAAAACGGAGAAAAAACTGCTCCTCGGAAGAAAAAAATTACAAAACTGCCTGTAACTCCCACTGGGAAGGTCGGAGAGACATGAAACAAAAACCTCTCCGTAGGTCTCACTTAGACCTACATTTCATTAATTGACAACCCCCAGCAAAAATCAACAGGAAGTTTGCTATTCCCCCTTCAAAACAATTTTTTAGTAAAAACCGGTCACCTTCCTTCAAAAACTATCTCCTCTGAGGGCGTTTGTCGTTTCGGCTTCAAACTTACTGCCTCTTTGAGCTGCAATTTGACCCCCTTAACATGCTTCAAAACTCACAAAACTGAACACACACATCAGGACTGGCAAAAACTGTGATCTATTAAAAAAACCTAACCCCGAATTCAAAAATTGCGCTCTACAGCAATTTTTTAATAAAACGGAGAAAAAACTGCTGCTCAGACGAAAAAAATTACAAAACTGCCTGTAACTCCCACTGGGAAGGTCGGAGAGACATGAAACAAAAACCTCTCCGTAGGTCTCATTTAGACCTACATTTCATTAATTGACAACCCCCAGCAAAAATCAACAGGAAGTTTGCTATTCCCCCTTCAAAACAATTTTTTAGTAAAAACCGGTCACCTTCCTTCAAAAACTATCTCCTCTGAGGGCGTTTGTCGTTTCGGCTTCAAACTTACACAGGAGAGAGATTAAACCCTTGTGTATAAATTAACAGAACAGTTTTTTAATACCTGCTCCAGTTTTGATTTTATGACCCTTCAAAGACTCGCTGCGCTGATGCTGCTGCACTGCTGTTTTTTTAAGATGGCTGCTTAAAAGCAGGAAGCACCAACGTGCCCACACAATGCAGACAAGGTAGGTACACTTGACAAAAGTCTTGGGACACTGCAGACTAAAAGTAGACAAAAGTATTGGGACACTTAGGACTAGCACCTGCCAAATACGCGGGCCCGACCAACGCTGCTTGCAGCTTTAATTTCCTTTAAGAAATTGAAAATGCGAACAAAGGGGGTCGAGACCTCGTCTCTTAAGTTGAACATTTTAGAATCGTCCAAATTGTGCTTCCATCCAATTCTGCCCGGCAACAAGTGTCAGCAACAGGAGCCAGGACTATATTAGATTCACATCATAAGTGTTGTAAAGAATAATTAGCACGAGAGACAGTTTGAAAAGGAAGATTCATGACTTTCTTTCGGATCAATGCTTGTCAAAAGGTCTGCTTTCATATTTTCTAATGAATCACTGTTAGAATTCCTCACGTGACCTTTCAGTCTTCACTGGAACACAAAAAATATTCATAACCTTTTTGCTCATTTCCGCACTGATCCGTGGCTACGCTCTCACCTGGCAGGATACTTTTTTTGGGGGGGGTGAGGTACGGAGAAGATTCTTTAATGGACGCTAAGACAGACTCTTTAAAAGAGATTTGAAGCAGATGATATCTATTCATCATGTGTGTGCCGAGCTAGACGGCAGTAATGGCTTCTATACCACCATCAATCAACACTGCTTTCTAACGCGCTTTTAAAACGACCCCTTATGGAATTGAGTAAGAATGACATGAATATGCTCAGTTGTCGTACTTTGTTGTTCTGTCTTTACAAAAGACAATTTGACAGAAGCGTCATAACAAACGCTCCCAGAAGTCACAAACACGGCAGCGTTTTGCACACATCTGTGCAGAGGTGGGACCAAGTCATTGTTTTGCAAGTCACAAGTAAGTCTCAAGTCTTTGCCCTCAAGTCCGAGTCAAGTCCCGAGTCAAGACAGGCAAGCCCCGAGTCAAGTCCAAAGTCAAGACTGGAAAGTCTCAAGTCAAGTCCTAAGTCCTGCATTTTGAGTTTCGAGTCCTTTCAAGTCCTTTTAACCACAGACTAATATATTAACACAGATTGTGTATGCTTTTCAAACGCTGTATTTATTTATTAAAACAAGTGCATTTTAAATTGCAGGAAAGAAAATTGTGCTGACATTGCACTTTATAATAGCACTATTAACCAGTCATTTTAAACATTAACTCATTCCTTTACAGAACAAACACATTGAAAAATAAAGTGCAAATGTACTTATTTGTACAAAAGTGTTAACATTGAAAAAACATGACATATACGTGAACATAACAAAAAAGTTGTACTTTTTATATGTCAGGGCCCTATGCTGCATTGCATTTGCAAAAGACCAAATTAGCCAAGAGTCTGTCAGTCATTTGTGCACGATGGGGGCGTAGTATGATGCCACCATGGCTGAAAACTCGCTCCACTGGAGCACTGGAGGCAGGCACTGCCAAGACTCTCATGGCCACTCGGAACAGTGAAGGAAGAGTCTTCATGTTCAATGCCCAGAACAAAAGGGGGGAGAGAGTTGTTTTGGGTTGGTGCACTACTTGTAAGTGTATCTTGTGTTTTTTATGTTGATTTAATTAAAAAAAAAAAAAAAAAAAAATTGTATTTCTTGTGCGGCCCGATACCAATCGATCCACGGACCAGTACCGGGCCGTGGCCCGGTGGTTGGGGACCACTGAGGTAAACAACCAACAGTATGTCAGAAAGCTAGCTAAAACGGTACACATATTCATAATATAGTATACATTTTAACTGACCTTTATTTTACTATTTTTGTCTTTTTTTAGGTGGCTAAAATACGCGGTGCTGCTGACCGCCGTCTAACGTTACGTGTGATATATTGACTAACGTAACCCTGCTTAAAAAAAATCACTGAACAAAAAGTATGAATAAGGTAGTGAACTGCAACAGATTCCCGTGTTTGCAATAACGTTATAACGTTAGCAGTGAGTTTACAGCCTCACTGATTTAACTACACAGCAAATAAAAGTCACGTTACTTAGCCAATAAACGTTATCTTACATTCAAAACTTACCGTTCTTTGTGCAACTTCAAATGCCGGACGAAGTTGGAAGTTGTTGCCTCTCCATCAGTCATTTTCAAACCGCATGTGTTGCATACTGCAAACCGTTTTGTGACCACCTCGTAATTTTTATACCCAAACAAAATTATTTTAGGTATCATTTTTTGTTCACTGGCGTGTGGTTTGGACATGTCTTCTTCCTTGGTTGTCCTGCAATTTGATTGGATGAATGCTGTGTGATGAAAACAAAGTAGATCTAATTTGATTGGCTGTTGTACTGAGAGCACACCAGCTGACACACGCAACGCTGATAGACAAGTACACAATGAAAAATACGGAGCGCTCCCGAATAACTTTTTCATCTTTGGGTTTTGGGGAAAGTAGCAAGTCGTGTCAAGTCATGTCAATTCAAAAGGCTCAAGTCCAAGTGAAGTCACAAGTCATTGATGTTAAAGTCTAAGTCGAGTTGCAAGTCTTTTTACATTTTGTCAAGTCGAGTCTAAAGTCATCAAATTCATGACTCGAGTCTGACTCGAGTCCAAGTCATGTGACTCGAGTCCACACCTCTGCATCTGTGCTGTCAACCTCTGGCTCGCGGTTGCTCAGAGACAGATTTATAGACAAATGCAAAATTAGCAACAACAAAAAAACTTAGCATGCTAAAGTTAGCATAAAAATTGAACAAATAAGTAGAGATGTCCGATAATGGCTTTTTTGCCGATATCTGGTATTCCGATATTGTCCAACTCTTAATTACCGATTCCGATATCAACTGACACCGATATATACAGTCGTGGAATCAACACATTATTATGCCTAATTTTGTTGTGATGCATTAAACAATGTAACAAGGTTTTCCGAAATAAATCAGCTGAAGTTATGGAAAAAAATGATTGAAGTCACAAAGTGCCTTATTTTTTTTAACATGCCTCAAAACAGCAGCTTGGAATTTGGGACATGCTCCCAAATCCCTGAGAGAGCATGAGGAGGTCTAGGTGGGCGGGGTTGAGGTGTGTGTGTGTGTGTGGGGGGGGGGGGGTGTATATTGTAGCGCAGTGATTTTCAACCACTGTGCCGCCCGTGAGATACAGTCTGGTGTGCCGTGGGAGATTATCTAATGTCACCTATTTGGGGTAAAAAAGTATTTTTTGCAAACCAGTAATTATAGTCTGCAAATGATGTGTTGTTGTTGAGTGTCGGTGCTGTCTAGAGCTCGGCAGAGTAACCGTGTAATACTCTTCCATATCAGTAGGTGGCAGCAGGTAGCTAATTGCTTTGTAGATGTCGAAAACAGCGGGAGGCAGGGTGCAGGTAAAAAGGTTTCTAATGCTTAAACCAAAAATAAACAAAAGGTGAGTGCCCCTAAGAAAGGGCATTGAAGCTTAGGGAAGGCTATGCAGAACGAGACTAAAACTGAACTGGCTACAAAGTAGACGAAAACAGAATGCTGGACGACAGCAAAGACTTACTGTGGAGCAAAGACGGCGTCCGCAACGTACATCCGTACATGACATGACAATCAACAATGTCCACGCAAAGAAGGATAAAAACAACTGAAATATTCTTGATTGCTAAAACAAAGTAGATGCGGGAAATATCGCTCAAAGGAAGACATGAAACTGCTACAGGAAAATACCAAAAAAAGAGAAAAAGCAACCACAATTGGAGCACAAGACAAGAACTAAAACACTACACACAGGAAAACAGAAAAAAAACTCCAAATAAGTCAGGGGGTGATGTGACAGGTGGTGACAGTACACCTACTTTGAGACAAGAGCTATAGTGATGCATGCTTGGTTATGGTTTGAATTCATATCCAACAATTGCGACGACGACTTTTTTCTGTCAACCGAGTTTCGTTGTTTAATGATTTCTGCTGGTGGTGTGCCTCCGGATTTTGTCAACACAAAAAAATGTGCCTTGGCTCAAAAAAGGTTGAAAAATCACTGTTGTAGCGTCCCGGAAGAGTTAGTGCTGCAAGGGGTTCTGGGTATTTGTTCTGTTGTGTTTATGTTGTGTTACGGTGCGGATGTTCTCCCGAAATGTGTTTGTCATTCTTGTTTGGTGTGGGTTCACAGTGTGGGGCATATTTGTAACAGTGTTAAAGTTGTTTATACGGCCACGCTCAATGTGCCCTGTATGGCTGTTGACCAAGTTTGCATGGCATTCGCTTGTGTGTGTGCGTGAAAAGCCGTAGATATTATGTGATTGGGCCAGCACGCAAAGGCAGTGTCTGTAAGGCACGCCTCCAATATTGTTGTCTGGGTGGAAATCGGGAGAAATTCGGGAGCATGGTTGCCCCGGGAGATTTTCGGGAGGGGCACTGAAATTTGGAGTCTCCCGGGAGGGTTGGTAAGTATGACTGGGAGACGCAACCGCTCTGTACTTCTCCCTACGTCCGTGTACCACTCCGTACAGCGGCGTTTTAAAATGTCATACATTTAACTTTTTCAAACCGATACCGATCATTTCCGATATTACATTTTAAAGCATTTATCGGCCGATGGTATCGGCAGTCCGATATTATCGGACATCTCTACAAATAAGCAGTTAACGTACTTAGGTTATGTCACCATGTAAGGAAATCCAAGATTTTTAGGGTTTAAACCAGGGTGTCGGCAACCCAAAACGTTGAAAGAGCCATATTGGACCAAAAATACAAAAAACAAATCTGTCTGGAGCCGCAAAAAAATGACAAAATGTCTTATAATGAAGGCAACACGTGACATAAGTGTCTATATTTGCTATAAAAGCCTACTATCAAAATGACTATGTGTCGCAAGCTGAAGCAAATCTTCGTTGAAATGTTATATTTATTCTACACATTTTTACAACATTAGAAAGCATTAGTAAATCAGAGGCTACTCAGAAGGTGAGATAACTCCTGGAAATTACTGGCTTTTAATGGTCAAAGGTATAGACATTAAAGGAAACGACAGGCTGGGTTTCCCTGATGAAGCTGCTGCCCTCGCGACCCGACCTCGGATAAGCGGAAGAAGATGGATGGATGGCTGGACAGGCTGTCTTCTTTTAATAGATTTATTACAATATTTGGCAAGCTAGGTAATGTTTGCTGTGGTCTGTAACAACATGGCACACAACTACAGGTAAAAGCCAGTAAATTAGAATATTTTGAAAAACTTGATTTATTTCAGTAATTGCATTCAAAAGGTGTAACTTGTACATTATATTTATTCATTGCACACAGACTGATGCATTCAAATGTTTATTCCATTTAATTTTGATGATTTGAAGTGGCAACAAATGAAAATCCAAAATTCCGTGTGTCACAAAATTAGAATATTGTGTAAGGCTAATACAAAAAAGGGATTTTTAGAAATGTTGGCCAACTGAAAAGTATGAAAATGAAAAATATGAGCATGTACAATACTCAATACTTGGTTGGAGCTCCTTTTGCCTCAATTACTGCGTTAATGCGGCGTGGCATGGAGTCGATGAGTTTCTGGCACTGCTCAGGTGTTATGAGAGCCCAGGTTGCTCTGATAGTGGCCTTCAACTCTTCTGCGTTTTTGGGTCTGGCATTCTGCATCTTCCTTTTCACAATACCCCACAGATTTTCTATGGGGCTAAGGTCAGGGGAGTTGGCGGGCCAATTTAGAACAGAAATACCATGGTCCGTAAACCAGGCACGGGTAGATTTTGCGCTGTGTGCAGGCGTCAAGTCCTGTTGGAACTTGAAATCTCCATCTCCATAGAGCAGGTCAGCAGCAGGAAGCATGAAGTGCTCTAAAACTTGCTGGTAGACGGCTGCGTTGACCCTGGATCTCAGGAAACAGAGTGGACCGACACCAGCAGATGACATGGCACCCCAAACCATCACCCAACCATGCAAATTTTGCATTTCCTTTGGAAATCGAGGTCCCAGAGTCTGGAGGAAGACAGGAGAGGCACAGGATCCACGTTGCCTGAAGTCTAGTGTAAAGTTTCCACCATCAGTGATGGTTTGGGGTGCCATGTCATCTGCTGGTGTCGGTCCACTCTGTTTCCTGAGATCCAGGGTCAACGCAGCCGTCTACCAGCAAGTTTTAGAGCACTTCATGCTTCCTGCTGCTGACCTGCTCTATGGAGATGGAGATTTCAAGTTCCAACAGGACTTGGCGCCTGCACACAGCGCAAAATCTACCCGTGCCTGGTTTACGGACCATGGTATTTCTGTTCTAAATTGGCCCGCCAACTCCCCTGACCTTAGCCCCATAGAAAATCTGTGGGGTATTGTGAAAAGGAAGATGCAGAATGCCAGACCCAAAAACGCAGAAGAGTTGAAGGCCACTATCAGAGCAACCTGGGCTCTCATAACACCTGAGCAGTGCCAGAAACTCATCGACTCCATGCCACGCCGCATTAACGCAGTAATTGAGGCAAAAGGAGCTCCAACCAAGTATTGAGTATTGTACATGCTCATATTTTTCATTTTCATACTTTTCAGTTGGCCAACATTTCTAAAAATCCCTTTTTTGTATTAGCCTTAAGTAATATTCTAATTTTGTGACACACGGAATTTTGGATTTTCATTTGTTGCCACTTCAAATCATCAAAATTAAATGAAATAAACATTTGAATGCATCAGTCTGTGTGCAATGAATAAATATAATGTACAAGTTACACCTTTTGAATGCAATTACTGAAATAAATCAAGTTTTTCAAAATATTCTAATTTACTGGCTTTTACCTGTATATGAAATGCAGCCAATATTAGAAACAGATAATGTCTCATGAGACATGCAAAATTAGATTATACACAAATAGGATAAAAGTAAAGGATATTAAATGAGCTCAAATATACCTACAAATGAGGCATAATGATGCAATATGTACATACAGCTAGCCTAAATAGCATGTTAGCATTGATTAGCTTGCAGTCATGCCTGATTAGCACTCCAACAAGTCAATAACATCAACAAAGCGCACCTTTGTGCATTCACATACAGTATAAAACTTTTGGTGGACAAAATGAGAGAAAGGAGTGGAAGATTTTACATGTAAAACTGTAACACAGTCCACACTATGGTGAGAAGAAAGGCCGAAATTAGTACCGTATTTTCCGCACTATTAGCCGCACCTAAAAACCACAAATTTACTCAAAAGCTGACAGTGCGCCTTTTAACCCGGTGCGCTTTATATATGGATAAATATTAAGATTCATTTTCATAAAGTTTAGGTCTCGCAACTTCGGTAAACAGCCGCCATCTTTTTTCCCGGTAGAACAGGAAGCGCTTCTTCTTCTACGCAAGCAACCGCCAAGGTAAGCACCCGCCCCCATAGAACAGGAAGCGCTTCTTCTTCTACTGTAAGGAACCACCCGCCCGCGTAGAAGAAGAAAAAGCGCGCGGATATCACCGTACGTTTCATTTCCTTTGTGTGTTTACATCTGTAAAGACCACAAAATGGCTCCTACTAAGCGACAAGGATCCGGTTCATGAAAAGACGCAATCTCTCCATCCGCACACGGATTACTACCGTATTTCACAGCAACTGATATTCCTGTGAACCGCACTGTGGATACAACGGGAGCACGTACGGTGAATATTCGCACCACAGGGAATGAGAAGTCATCCTTCACTGTGGTTCTAGCTTGCCATGCTAATGGCCAGAAACTTCCACCCATGGTGATATTCAAAAGGAAGACCTTGCCAAAAGAGACCTTTCCAGCCGGCGTCATCATAAAAGCTAACTCGAAGGGATGGATGAAGAAAAGATGAGCGAGTGGTTAAGGTAAGTTTAAGTTTACGCGAAGAGGCCGGGTGGCTTTTTTCACGCAGCTCTGTCCATGTTGATATACGTATGTTTGTGATTGCACATTTGCGTACATTTTGGGAGTGAACAGAGTTGTTAGAACGCTGGTTTTTAATATATTATTAAAGTTTGACTGACCTATCTGCAGAGGTGGGACCAAGTCATTGTTTTGCAAGTCACAAGTAAGTCTCAAGTCTTTGCCCTCGAGTCCGAGTCAAGTCCCGAGTCAAGACAGGCAAGCCCCGAGTCAAGTCCAAAGTCAAGACTGGAAAGTCTCAAGTCAAGTCCTAAGTCCTGCATTTTGAGTTTCGAGTCCTTTCAAGTCCTTTTAACCACAGACTAATATATTAACACAGATTGTGTATGCTTTTCAAACGCTGTATTTATTTATTAAAACAAGTGCATTTGAAATTGCAGGAAAGAAAATTGTGCTGACATTGCACTTTATAATAGCACTATTAACCAGTCATTTTAAACATTAACTCATTCCTTTACAGAACAAACACATTGAAAAATAAAGTGCAAATGTACTTATTTGTACAAAAGTGTTAACATTGAAAAAACATGACATATACGTGAACATAACAAAAAAGTTGTACTTTTTATATGTCAGGGCCCTATGCTGCATTGCATTTGCAAAAGACCAAATTAGCCAAGAGTCTGTCAGTCATTTGTGCACGATGGGGGCGTAGTATGATGCCACCATGGCTGAAAACTCGCTCCACTGGAGCACTGGAGGCAGGCACTGACAAGACTCTCATGGCCACTCGGAACAGTGAAGGAAGAGTCTTCATGTTCAATGCCCAGAACAAAAGGGGGGAGAGAGTTGTTTTGGGTTGGTGCACTACTTGTAAGTGTATCTTGTGTTTTTTATGTTGATTTAATTAAAAAAAGAAAAAATTATTTCTTGTGCGGCCCGATACCAATCGATCCACGGACCAGTACCGGGCCGCGGCCCGGTGGTTGGGGACCACTGAGGTAAACAACCAACAGTATGTCAGAAAGCTAGCTAAAACAGTACACGTATTCATAATATAGTATACATTTTAACTGACCTTTATTTTACTATTTTTGTCTTTTTTTAGGTGGCTAAAATACGCGGTGCTGCTGACCGCCGTCTAACGTTACGTGTGATATATTGACTAACGTAACCCTGCTTGAAAAAAATCACTGAACAAAAAGTATGAATAAGGTAGTGAACTGCAACAGATTCCCGTGTTTGCAATAACGTTATAACGTTAGCAGTGAGTTTACAGCCTCACTGATTTAACTACACAGCAAATAAAAGTCACGTTACTTAGCCAATAAACGTTATCTTACATTCAAAACTTACCGTTCTTTGTGCAACTTCAAATGCCGGACGAAGTTGGAAGTTGTTGCCTCTCCATCAGTAATTTTCAAACCGCATGTGTTGCATACTGCAAACCGTTTTGTGTTGACCACCTCGTAATTTTTATACCCAAACAAAATTATTTTAGGTATCATTTTTTGTTCACTGGCGTGTGGTTTGGACATGTCTTCTTCGTTGGTTGTCCTGCAATTTGATTGGATGAATGCTGTGTGATGAAAACAAAGTAGATCTAATTTGATTGGCTGTTGTACTGAGAGCACACCAGCTGACACACGCAACGCTGATAGACAAGTACACAATGAAAAATACGGAGCGCTCCCGAATAACTTTTTCATCTTTGGGTTTTGGGGAAAGTAGCAAGTCATGTCAAGTCATGTCAATTCAAAAGGCTCAAGTCCAAGTGAAGTCACAAGTCATTGATGTTAAAGTCTAAGTCGAGTTGCAAGTCTTTTTACATTTTGTCAAGTCGAGTCTAAAGTCATCAAATTCATGACTCGAGTCTGACTCGAGTCCAAGTCATGTGACTCGAGTCCACACCTCTGCCTATCTGACTGTTTTTTTGACATTCCTTTAGCGCAGTTAGATGCGGCTTACAACACGGGGCGGCTTATTGGTGGACAAAGTTTTGAAATATGCCGTTCATTGAAGGCGCGGCTTTTAACCCAGGGCGCCTTATGGTGCGGAAAATACGGTAGGTAAAAACAATGTTCACCAAATAGTCTCATCAGTGAAGCATACACACAAACATATTAAACAATGGGCTTTATAACAATTAGGAAGGTTTGTGTTTGTTTTGTCCTCAAAAAAAAAAAACAATATTTTTCCATTTTCAATCATTTTTTTAAAATGCTCTAAGGAGCCACTAGGGCGGCAGTAAAGAGCATAGCATGCGGCTCGATAGCCACGGGTTGCTGATCCCAGGCTTGGGGTCGGGGGGTCGGATGCTAGTTGATTTGTAGTTGAACAATTAACAGTAGTTACTTTTTTTTTTACGCTTGACGTTAGTTCAACCTAAAAAAAGTTGTCTTTACCGCTACGTTACACTTTTGTCATTTCAGTTTCCACATCAGCACACCAAAATGATCAGTAACAATGTTATCATGTAAAATCGTGTTCATATCTGCTCCTCCAAATTCATGTTTCTGTGAGCCGTTGTCATGGTGACCACATCCCTGTCATTCACCAGACATGGAAGTGTGTAATAGTGAAGGCACCCATTCTCTTTTGCCCAAAAACTTGCAAATAGACAAAATCTTTTTTTTTCTCTCCTCAGGCTGGTGTTTGATTGGTGTTGGGACACCAAATAATTGGACTCAAAGGGGAGGGGCCTTCAATGAGACCCTGCTGTGGAATGGGAGGTAAGTTGACGTTACAGCGCAGTGCCCTCTGGTGGATAAAAGTAGACAGTGCATGCAATTCAAACAAAAGGTAATACAGTGGTGTCAAACTCCTTTTCATTGAGGGCCACATTGCAATTACGTCTGCCCTAAGAGGGCTGCTTTTATTAATATAAATATATAAGGATTTGCCTCATGATATTACATAATTGTGCAGCATCGCGTGGACATCGGGGGCAGTACCTCTGGATTGGCAGACCGGGGTGGTGGTTCCTCTCTTTAAAAAGGGGAACCGGAGGGTGTGTTCTAACTATCGTGGGATCACACTCCTCAGCCTTCCCGGTAAGGTCTATTCAGGTGTACTGGAGAGGAGGCTACGCCGGATAGTCGAACCTCGGATTCAGGAGGAACAGTGTGGTTTTCGTCCTGGTCGTGGAACTGTGGACCAGCTCTATACTCTCGGCAGGGTCCTTGAGGGTGCATGGGAGTTTGCCCAACCAGTCTACATGTGCTTTGTGGACTTGGAGAAGGCATTCGACCGTGTCCCTCGGGAAGTCCTGTGGGGAGTGCTCAGAGAGTATGGGGTTTCGGACTGTCTGATTGTGGCGGTCCGCTCCCTGTATGATCAGTGTCAGAGCTTGGTTCGCATTGCCGGCAGTAAGTCGGACACGTTTCCGGTGAGGGTTGGACTCCGCCAAGGCTGCCCTTTGTCACCGATTCTGTTCATAACTTTTATGGACAGAATTTCTAGGCGCAGTCAAGGCGTTGAGGGGATCCGGTTTGGTGGCTGCAGGATTAGGTCTCTGCTTTTTGCAGATGATTTGGTCCTGATGGCTTCATCTGGCCAGGATCTTCAGCTCTCACTGGATCGGTTCGCAGCTGAGTGTGAAGCGACTGGGATGAGAATCAGCACCTCCAAGTCCGAGTCCATGGTTCTCGCCCGGAAAAGGGTGGATTGCCATCTCCGGGTTGGGGAGGAGATCTTGCCCCAAGTGGAGGAGTTCAAGTACCTCGGAGTCTTGTTCACGAGTGAGGGAAGAGTGGATCGTGAGATCGACAGGCGGATCGGTGCGGCGTCTTCAGTAATGCGGACGCTGTATCGATCCGTTGTGGTGAAGAAGGAGCTGAGCCGGAAGGCAAAGCTCTCAATTTACTGGTCGATCTACGTTCCCATCCTCACCTATGGTCATGAGCTTTGGGTTATGACCGAAAGGACAAGATCACGGGTACAAGCGGCCGAAATGAGTTTCCTCCGCCGGGTGGCGGGGCTCTCCCTTAGAGATAGGGTGAGAAGCTCTGTCATCCGGGGGGAGCTCAAAGTAAAGCCGCTGCTCCTCCACATCGAGAGGAGCCAGATGAGGTGGTTCGGGCATCTGGTCAGGATGCCACCCGAGCGCCTCCCTAGGGAGGTGTTTAGGGCATGTCCGACCGGTAGGAGGCCACGAGGAAGACCCAGGACACGTTGGGAAGACTATGTCTCCCGGCTGGCCTGGGAACGCCTCGGGATCCCCCGGGAGGAGCTGGACGAAGTGGCTGGGGAGAGGGAAGTCTGGGCTTCCCTGCTTAGGCTGCTGCCCCCGCGACCCGACCTTGGATAAGCGGAAGAAGATGGATGGATGGATGGATGGATATTACATAATTGCCTATGCATTTATTTTTTTACAACACTGTTAAAATATATAGATTATACAGTAAAAAAAAAACTGGCAGTTTAGTTGCCTAAATTTTATTGTAAAATTCAGTGATTTTTTTTTTTTTACAGCATATTACCGTAAAATATTTTGTCTTTTTTACAGTGTACAATTTAATGGGTAACTTGCTTCTTTGAAATCATAAGTCGAGCAGATATTCAAGCATTTATTTTTATTTCAACAAAAAAAAGTTTGGAATGCATAATATTTGTTGCATTATTAAATATTAAAGTGTAAAAGATATGCAGTCGCAAGAAGTACATGCATTTATTTTCTGTCAAAATAGAAATAATTATTACATTTAGCAAGAAAAGATACAAAATGTGGCGAGCCAGATCTGGCCCCCGGGCCTAGAGTTTGACACCTGCGCACTAATAGTACTGTAATGTTTATAGCGTTTTAAAGTACACAAATAACAGGGTGCAAAAATGTAAATAAAAATTACTTTATTTTTTTTAAAATAAATGCATTTTTACAGTCAAAAACAAAAAAAACAGAGCAACAGGACATGCACCGCCGCTCCTGACACCAGGAGCAGGCAAATAAAACAAATGCGGGAGAGAAAAAGAAAAAGTAAACACAAGCAAAAGGTGTTTTAATTTACTTTCTCTCTCTTTGTTTGTTTTTTCCTTTTTTTTTTAGTGATTTGGACTCCAAGCTCTAGAGTCTGTAGTACTGTATCTCCTTCATATCTAATAATAATAATAATAATAATTATAACAATAAAACACTTCAGATGTGACACAAGCTGACAAAAAAGGTGACGTTTGTTAAAAAGGCAAATAAATGGCAGGAAAGAGGCAAAAGTATATATATTTATGTCAAACCTGAAGCTTGAAGCTACTAATATCTTATATTTATAACTATCTTCATCCATCTTCAACATGTTGATTTCCTCTTAAATTCTGATAGGATGAAGAAAAACAAACACGTTTAACCCCCGCACACAAGAAAGACTGTACAATTCTATAAAACCTGTGTTTTTACATTAGTTACAAAAAATAATAATACTTCATTTACTGCTCCTTCATGAGGGAAAAAGCTTGCATAATTCATTCTTCATTCTCTTGTGGTCTTTTGCTGGTGTGTAGTAATAATAACAACAATAATAATACTATTTGGTGTGAGAGAGAGGCTGGCATAAAACTAACAGATAAATTGAGATTATTGACTTTTTAACCAATGCATGCAAAGAAGCGCAAATTCAAAATGTCCTCCGAAATACGGTTAAACGTCAAATTAAAGCCAAAAAAACCCCCCAACACAGTAAATCTTCATCCTGCTTTGGAAGATTGTGAAGAAGTTAAACGTACCCGGACTCGACGGAGGCCGCCGAGGTCACGTGATCGAAGTCTGTCCTCCGATAAAAAGGTCACAAGAAGACGTTACAGTCGAAGTGCTTATAAGGCGGCTGAATTAGAGCATGGAGGCTTTTAGTGTTTTTAAACAAGTGACCTGGTGAGGAAAAGCTGCTGTGGACTTTAAAAGACAAAAGACTGGAGGAGACACCCAGCACCGTGTCATCACACCCAGCCGCTGGTCAGCTTATAGAACATCTCCTCGTCTAGCGTCTCGTTCTGGTCCTTGGCCCGCGTGGACAGGAAGATGTAACCTCCAATAAACTCGTGCACCACTTTGCAGTCCACCTCGGCGCAGATGAACGACAGGCTGGGCTCGTCCGCAAACTCCACCGTCACCTGGAGACACACAAACAATGGCGGCTTGGAAGGAGCTTTACTTTGGAAACACTGCAGCGTCACGGCCATCACTTCATGACACAACTGAACACATCCATTGGAACGAGACATGAACAATGGAGTTCAACACGAGCCTCCTCTATTTACTTCTATGCAGAAGGAGACATTTTATCCAAGAGGAGACTGAGGGCAGTAAGTCAACAAAGCTCTGCAACGAAATGGCAAACTCTTCTGTAAGTGATTCCGTGCATTAAGAGACGTATTTTTTCCAAGAGGAGACTGAGGGCAGTAAGTAAACAAAGCTCTGCAACAAAATGGCAAACACTTAAGTGAATCCGTGCATTAAGAGACTTATTTTATCCAAGAGGAGACTGAGGGCAGTAAGTAAACAAAGCTCTGCAACGAAATGGCAAACTCTTCTGTAAGTGATTCCGTGCATGAAGAGACTTATTTTATCTCAGAGGAGACTGAGGGCAGTAATAAAACTGAGGCCTGCAAAAAATGGCAAACTCTTCTGTAAGTGATTTCGTGCATTAAGAGACTTATTTTATCCAAGAGGAGACTGAGGGCAGTAAGCAAACAAAGCTCTGCAACAAAATGGCAAACACTTAAGTGAATCCGTGCATTAAGAGACTTATTTTATCCAAGAGGAGACTGAGGGCAGTAAGTAAACAAAGCTCTGCAACAAAATGGCAAACACTTAAGTGAATCCGTGCATTAAAAGACTTATTTTATCTAAGAGGAGACTGAGGGCAGTAAGTCAACAAAGCTCTGCAACGAAATGGCAAACTCTTCTGTAAGTGATTCCGTGCATGAAGAGACTTATTTTTATCTCATAGGAGACTGAGGGCAGTAATAAAACTGAGGCCTGCAAAAAATGGCAAACTCTTCTGTAAGTGATTTCGTGCATTAAGAGACTTATTTTATCCAAGAGGAGACTGAGGGCAGTAAGTCAACAAAGCTCTGCAACAAAATGGCAAACACTTCTGTAAATGATTCCGTGGATTAAGAGACTTATTTTATCTCAGAGGAGACTGAGGGCAGTATGAAAACTGAGGCCTGCAACAAATAATGGATGTGGAGAATGAAGGTTTCTGTATTTACTTCTATGCATAAAGAGACATCTATCCATTTTCTACCACTTGTCCCTTTTGGGGTCGCAAGAGGTGGGTGCTGTAGCCTATCCCAGCTGCACTCGGGCGGAAGGCGGGGTACACCCTGGACAAGTCACCACCTCATCATTGGGCCAACACAGATAGACATTCTCACACTAGGGCCAATTTAGTGTTGCCAATCAAGCTATCCCCAGGTGCATGTCTTTGGAGGTGGAAGGAAGCCGAACCCATATATTTTATCTAAAAGGAGACTGAGGGCAGCATGAAAATAGTTCTGCAGCAAAATGGGGAACGTAGAGAATGAAAGTTTCCTGCATAAAGAGACACGTTATCCATGAGGAGACTGAGGGCAGCAAGAAAATGAAAAGCCAGTGGATTAGTAAGCAGAGCAGCACGGTTTGTTTGAGTCATTTCTAGACACATACAGGTAAAAGCCAGTAAATTAGAATATTTTGACAAACTTGATTTATTTCAGTAATTGCATTCAAAAGGTGTAACTTGTACATTATATTTATTCATTGCACACAGACTGATGCATTCAAATGTTTATTTCATTTAATTTTGATGATTTGAAGTGGCAACAAATGAAAATCCAAAATTCCGTGTGTCACAAAATTAGAATATTACTTAAGGCTAATACAAAAAAGGGATTTTTAGAAATGTTGGCCAACTGAAAAGTATGAAAATGAAAAATATGAGCATGTACAATACTCAATACTTGGTTGGAGCTCCTTTTGCCTCAATTACTGCGTTAATGCGGCGTGGCATAGAGTCGATGAGTTTCTGGCACTGCTCAGGTGTTATGAGAGCCCAGGTTGCTCTGATAGTGGCCTTCAACTCTTCTGCGTTTTTGGGTCTGGCATTCTGCATCTTCCTTTTCACAATACCCCACAGATTTTCTATGGGGCTAAGGTCAGGGGAGTTGGCGGGCCAATTTAGAACAGAAATACCATGGTCCGTAAACCAGGCACGGGTAGATTTTGCGCTGTGTGCAGGCGCCAAGTCCTGTTGGAACTTGAAATCTCCATCTCCATAGAGCAGGTCAGCAGCAGGAAGCATGAAGTGCTCTAAAACTTGCTGGTAGACGGCTGCGTTGACCCTGGATCTCAGGAAACAGAGTGGACCGACACCAGCAGATGACATGGCACCCCAAACCATCACTGATGGTGGAAACTTTACACTAGACTTCAGGCAACGTGGATCCTGTGCCTCTCCTGTCTTCCTCCAGACTCTGGGACCTCGATTTCCAAAGGAAATGCAAAATTTGCTTTCGTCAGAAAACATGACTTTGGACCACTCAGCAGCAGTCCAGCTCTTTTTTTCCTTAGCCCAGGTGAGACGCTTTGCGCGCTGTTTCTTGGTCAACAGTGGCTTGACACGAGGTATGCGGCAGTTGAAACCCATGTCTTTCAAGGGTCTCTTGGTGGTGGATCTTGAAGCACTGACTCCAGCAGCTGTCCACTCCTTCTGAATCGCCCCCACATTTTTGAATGGGTTTCTTTTCACAATCTTGACCAGGGCGCGGTGATCCCTATCGCTTGTACACTTTTTCTGACCACAGTTTTTCCTTCCCTTTGCCTCTCCATTAATGTGTTTGGACACAGAGCTCTGAGAACAGCCAGCCTCTTCAGCAATAACCTTTTGTGTCTTTCCCTCCTTGTGCAATGTGTCGATGGTTGCCTTTTGGACAGCTGTCAAATCTGAAGTCTTCCCCATGTTTGTGTAGGCTTCAGAACTGGACTGAGAGACCATTTAAAGCCCTTTGCAGGTGTTTTGAGTTAATCAGCTGATTAGTTTGTGGCACCAGGTGTCTTCAAAATTTAACCCTTACACAATATTCTAATTTTGTGACACACGGAATTTTGGATTTTCATTTGTTGCCACTTCAAATCATCAAAACTAAATGAAATAAACATTTGAATGCATCAGTCTGTGTGCAACGAATAAATATAATGTACAAGTTACACCTTTTGAATGCAATTACTGAAATAAATCAAGTTTTTCAAAATATTCTAATTTACTGGCTTTTACCTGTAATCTCTCCTTCCTCAATGGCGCGCCAACAATAAATCTGGATTACATCACCCGTGTGGTATCCACTTGGCACGTTTGTACCCCACACAAAGCAGGTACTATAGAAAGTAGCTCATAGTACCTACTTCTGTGGCAATAATGTTGGATGGCTCCTGTTTCTCATGTTGGCTTCCAAGTTGTTTGAATGCCAAACTATTCAAGTCCAGAGGACGGAAGGAGCATGTGCAGTATTTTAGTCCACAGTCTCCATTTTGCTGCAACTGTAACAGCGTGGACGCGGGTTGTTCTCCCAGTGATGCAGCAGGAACTCCGGAGGCCAAAGCGCAGGTAAGACAGTGATTTATCTTATAAATCAGGCAGGAACAAACAAACAAAGCACGGGGAGCTAACGTCGTAAGTCGTTGCATGAAAACAAATAAAAGCAGCAGAATGAGTGAGGCGAAAAGCCAGGACTACATAGCTCTCTGATTAATGCCCGGGTGAACAGGTGAACGTCCCGAACACTAATCAGAGGCAGGTGAAAACAATCAGCACCCATGACAACTAAAGTGTCTTTATAGCAATTTTCCACAGTTCTTCCAAGAATGTGGAAAATTGGCTATTTTAATTAATGGCTTTTTTGCCGATATTCCAATATTGTCCAACTCTTAATTACCGATAGCGATATATACAGTCGTGGAATTAACACATTATCATGCCTAATTCTGTTGTGATACCCCGCTGGATAGTCTCTCTCTTTTTGATGAAATAACATTAGAGGAACTATTACAAAACAAACAACATGTTTACTTGACCCACTTCCTGGGAAACTTATCAAGGAGCTTTTTGTATTATTAGGTCCATCAGTGCTAAATATTATAAACTTATCACTTTCCTCTGGCACTGTTCCCCTAGCATTCAAGAAAGCGGTTATTCATCCTCTGCTCAAAAGACCTAACCTTGATCCTGACCTCATGGTAAACTACCGACCGGTGTCCCACCTTCCCTTTATTTCGAAAATCCTCGAAAAAATTGTCGCACAGCAGCTAAATGAACACTTAGTGTCTAACAATCTCTGTGAACCTTTTCAATCCGGTTTCAGGGCAAATCACTCTACGGAGACAGCCCTCGCAAAAATGACTAATGATCTACTGCTAACGATGGATTCTGATGAGTCATCTATGTTGCTGCTTCTTGATCTTAGCGCTGCTTTCGATACCGTCGATCATAATATTTTATTAGAGCGTATCAAAACACGTATTGGTATGTCAGACTTAGCTTTGTCGTGGTTTAACTCTTATCTTACTGACAGGATGCAATGCGTCTCCCATAATAATGTGACCTCGGACTATGTTAAGGTAACGTGCGGAGTTCCTCAGGGTTCGGTTCTTGGCCCTGCACTCTTTAGTATATACATGCTGCCGCTAGGCGACATCATACGCAAATACGGTGTTAGCTTTCATTGCTATGCTGATGACACCCAACTCTACATGCCCCTAAAGCTGACCAACACGCCGGATTGTAGTCAGCTGGAGGCGTGTCTTAATGAAATTAAACAATGGATGTCCGCTAACTTCTTGCAACTCAACGCCAAGAAAACGGAAATGCTGATTATCGGTCCTGCTAAACACCGACATTTATTTAATAATACCACCTTAACATTTGACAACCAAACAATTACACAAGGCGAATCAGTAAAGAATCTGGGTATTATCTTCCACCCAACTCTCTCGTTTGAGTCACACATTAAGAGTGTTACTAAAACGGCCTTCTTTCATCTCCGTAATATCGCTAAAATTCGTTCTATTTTATCCACTAGCGACGCTGAGATCATTATTCATGCGTTCGTTACGTCTCGTCTCGGTTACTGTAACGTATTATTTTCGGGGCTCCCTATGTCTAGCATTAAAAAATTACAGTTGGTACAAAATGCGGCTGCTAGACTTTTGACAAGAACAAGAAAGTTTGATCATATTAGGCCTATACTGGCTCACCTGCACTGGCTTCCTGTGCACTTAAGATGTGACTTTAAGGTTTTACTACTTACGTATAAAATACTACACGGTCTAGCTCCGTCCTATCTTGTCGATTGCATTGTACCATATGTCCCGGCAAGAAATCTGCGTTCAAAGAACTCCGGCTTATTAGTGATTCCCAGAGCCCAAAAAAAGTCTGCGGGCTATAGAGCGTTTTCTATTCGGGCTCCAGTACTATGGAATGCCCTCCCGGTAACAATTAGAGATGCTACCTCAGTAGAAGCATTTAAGTCCCATCTTAAAACTCATTTGTATACTCTAGCCTTTAAATAGACCCCCTGTTAGACCAGTTGATCTGCCGTTTCTTTTCTTTTCTCCTCTGCTCCCCTTTTCCTTGAGGGGGGGGGGGGGGGGGGGGGCACAGGTCCGGTGGCCATGGATGAAGTGCTGGCTGTCCAGAGTCGGGACCCGGGGTGGACCGCTCGCCTGTGCATCGGCAGGGAACATCTCTGCGCTGCTGACCCGTCTCCGCTCGGGATGGTGTCCTGCTGGCCCCACTATGGACTGGACTCTTACTATTATGTTGGATCCACTATGGACTGGACTCTCACAATATTATGTCAAACCCACTCGACATCCATTGCTTTCGGTCTCCCCTAGAGGGGGGGGTTACCCACATATGCGGTCCTCTCCAAGGTTTCTCATAGTCATTCACATCGACGTCCCACTGGGGTGAGTTTTTCCTTGACCGTATGTGGGCTTTGTACCGAGGATGTCGTTGTGGCTTGTGCAGCCCTTTGAGACACTTGTGATTTAGGGCTATATAAATAAAGATTGATTGATGATTGATTGGATGCATTAAACAATGTAACAAGGTTTTCCAAAATAAAAGAGAACAACTTCAACTCAAGTTATGGAAAAAATGCCAACATGGCACTGCCATAATTATTATTGAAGTCACAAAGTGCATCGACGTCCCATTGGGGTTGTGAGTTTTTCCTTGCCCTTATGTGGGCTCTGTACCGGAATTTGGGACATGCTCTCCCTGAGAGAGCATTAGGAGGTTGAGGTGGGCGGGGTTGGGGGGTGTTGAGGTAGCGGAGGGTGTATATTGTAGCATCCCGGAAGAGTTAGTGCTGCAAGGGGTTCTGGGTATTTGTTCTGTTGTGTTTATGTTGTTATTATTAGCCTTTATTTAACCAGGTAAAATCCCATTGAGATCAAAGATCTCTTTTCCAAGGGAGACCTGGCCAAGAGGGCAGCAGCAAGGTTACATTAAAAACAGTAAACAAATACATAAAACATCACATTAAAACTTGCTCACATGACACATGTGCATACAGACAAGGTAGACTGCAGTCCTTTCACAGAAGTTTTAAACTCATTCAACGTAACTAGGGTTTGAAGTTTAATATTCGATTGTAGGTTATTCCATGCCTTCGGTGCTCCATCCATCCATCCATCCATCTTCTTCCGCTTATCCGAGGTCGGGTCGCGGGGGCAGCAGCCTAAGCAGGGAAGCCCAGACTTCCCTCTCCCCAGCCACTTCGTCCAGCTCCTCCCGGTGGATCCCGAGGCGTTCCCAGGCCAGCCGGGAGACATAGTCTTCCCAACGTGTCCTGGGTCTTCCCCGTGGCCTCCTACCGGTCGGACGTGCCCGAAACACCTCCCGAGGGAGGCGTTCGGGTGGCATCCTGACCAGATGCCCGAACCACCTCATCTGGCTCCTCTCGATATGGAGGAGCAGCGGCTTTACTTTGAGCTCCCCCCGGATGGCAGAGCTTCTCACCCTATCTCTAAGGGAGAGCCCCGCCACCCGGCGGAGGAAACTCATTTCGGCCGCTTGTACCCGTGATCTTGTCCTTTCGGTCATGACCCAAAGCTCATGACCATAGGTGAGGATGGGAACGTAGATCGACCGGTAAATTGAGAGCTTTGCCTTCCGGCTCAGCTCCTTCTTCACCACAACGGACCGATACAGCGTCCGCATTACTGAAGATGCCGCACCGATCCGCCTGTCGATCTCACGATCCACTCTTCCCTCACTCGTGAAGCCTTCGGTGCTGAAAACCTAAATGCTTTCTTGCCCAGTTCAGTTCTTACTTTGGGGACGACAAATTGCAGAACATTCATTGAACGAAGATTGTTACGATTGTTGTGTTACGGTGCGGATGTTCTCTCGAAATGTGTTTGTCATTCTTGTTTGGTGTGGGTTCACAGTGTGGCGCATATTTGTAACAGTGATAAAGTTGTTTATACGGCCACCGTCAGTGTGACCTGTATGGCTGTTGACCAAGTATGCGTTGCATTCACTTGTGTGTGTGAGAAAAGTCGTAGATATGTGACAAAGGCAGTGCCTTTAAGGTTTATTGGCGCTCCGCACTTCTCCCTACGACCGTGTACACAGCGGCGTTTTAAAAAGTCATAAATTTTACTTTTAGAAACCGATACCGATAATTTTAAAACCGATACAGATAATTTCCGATATTACATTTTAAAGCATTTATCGGCCGATAATATCGGCAGTCCGATATTATCGGACATCCCTAATGACAACCAAGAAACACAAAACAGGGGTGCTGAAACAGAACTTAAACCACAAGTGAATCAAAACCTAAATAAACGTAAACAAACTATGATCCGGGCAATAGATCATAACAGCAAAGCTATGTTTTCTTGCTGCCCTCAGTCTCTTATTGGATAAAAGTAATAACAGGAGACCCTACGGTAGTTCTTTTTTTTAGCAGTTTTTCATGGTACTATTTAGTATTGACACAGTGAAAGTAAAGGTGGTACCATCTTGATCTCCCAGTTGACGTTCCACTGCTTCATGTTGCTGAAGCGCCAGGTCTTGATGGCGTCTCCGGTGTTGGCGTCCATGCGGATCAAGCGGTTGTAGGTGATGCCGATCAGCTCCTCACGCTTCCCGCCCTGGAACCTGAAGACAACAGAAAGCATGTGAGGACACGCTGATAAAAAAAAAGTGAGGTCGCGGACAAGAGGCTTTTAGTACTTGGCCAGGAAGTGAGTGATTCCAAACTCGGGCAAGGACTGCCAGGCCTGGATGAAGCGCATCTTGGCCTCAATGAGACTCATCTGGGCCACGTTCTGGTGGGCTTCCAGGATGCGGGCTGAGATCTAAAACAAACACACAGTGACCATCTTTAGACGCTTCATTTTTTTTTAGACCATCACCGCCAAAACGCACACAGGATGTGTACGCAGCTGTCACATGACCGACACACATCCACGTGAGCCACAGAGGAGACCAAAGGAAGACAAGTGCAAGGCTGAGGATACTTCCTGTTTCTTTGTGTGCAAGAACAAGAACGATACCTTTCTCTAAACTTTACAATCCTTGAAATCGATATAGAAAACAATGTGGCGAATGAATCAATGAAGTGGATGATGTCATGCATTCATCATATTGTAAATGTCAATGTTTAACACAAGTAGTGGATTCTAACAACATGGCTGATGTCATCACAAGCACTACAAATAGGGATGGATGCCGTTCATATTTGAGCCGATACAGTACCTTGGAATCAAAACCGGAACTAAACTAAACTTAACGGTACCAGTTTTCGGTATTTTTGTGTGTTTAATAATTATTGTTTTGATAATAAAAATGTTGTTTTTTAATGTAACATTTAAAAATGAGCTGTTTATGATAACTGTGCTGTCTAGTTGTTATATCTTGTTTCATTCGCAATGCAATTGAAGTGAATTGTGAATTATATCTATATAGCGCTTTTTCTCTAGTGCAGGGGTCGGCAATCCGCGGCTCCGGAGCCGCATGTGGCTCTTTGATCACTCTGATGCGGCTCAGCAGCTTACTTGCTGAACCCCCCAATTTTCCCGAGAGACTTCCGGATTTCAGTGCCTCTCGCAGAAAACTACCGGGGATAATATTCAACGACTTTCACCCTTGCGGCTATAATAAGGGCGTGCCATGATGGTACAACATTTGGCGCCCTCTACAATCTGTATTAACAGAGTGCCAGCCCAACACTTGTTAAACATTATACATCTTTTGCTTGCCCACATACGTGACAGCAAGTCATACTTGGTCAACAGCCACACAGGTTACACTGACGGTGGTCATATAAAACAACTTTAACACTCTTACTAATAATGTGCCACACTTTGAACCAAAACCAAACAAGAATGACAAACGCATTTCGGGAGAACATCTGCACCTTAACACAACATAAACACAACATAACAAATACCCAGAATCCCATGCAGCCCTGACTCTTCCGGGCTACATTATACACCCCTGCTACCACCAAACCCCGCCCAGACCCCAAACCTGCTCCCTCGCACATCGGTTGAGGTGGGCGGGGTTTGGTAGCGGGGGGGGGGGGGGGCTGCTAGGGGATAGCGGGGAGAGTGTATATTGTAGCGTCTCGGAAGAGTTAGTGCTGCAAGGGATTCTGGGTATTTGTCCTGTTGTGTTACGGAGCAGATGTTCTCCTGAAATGTGTTTGTCATTCTTGTTTGGTGTGGGTTCACAGTGTGGTGCATTATTAGTAAGAGTGTTAAAGTTGTTTTTTTTATACCGCCACCGTCAGTGTGAGCTGTGTGGTTGTTGACCAAGTATGCCATGCTGTTACTTACGTGAGCAGAGCGGGAGCCTCATTCAACGTGTGGCTGATCAGGCACGCTGACTGTAGTGGGTGCTATATGCTGTACCATCTCGGCACGCATGACGCTGACAAGCGCCATTAAATAAAAACCCGCGTGCCGCACCAGCTTTCAAATTCCACATAAAGGTGTGGGCAGCGTGTCTGAGACCCCTGGTTATACATAGCACAAAGCAAAAAAACCTCGTATGCAGTGTTATTTCATTTAAAATTTCAAAAAAATTTTGCGGCTCCCATTGTTTTCTATAATTTGTGAAACTGGTCAAAATAGCTCTTTGACTGGTAAAGGTTGCCGACCCCTGCTCTAGTGACTCAAAGCACTTTACATAGTGAAACCCAATATCTAAGTTACATTTAAACCAGTGTGGGTGGCACTGGGAGCAGGTGGGTAAAGTGTCTTTCCCAAGGACACAACGGCAGTGACTAGGATGACGGAAGCGGGGATCGAACCTGGAACCCTCAAGTTGCTGGCACGGCCACTCTAACAACCGAGCTATACCGTCCCGATTGCACTTCCAAGACATTAGATGGCAGTACTCTACAGTTTAACTATGAAGTAGCTTTTTCCATTAAGCTGAATGTGTTACGTTGCGCCCTAAAAAGTGTTTATACTGTATTGTGCTTATTACACAGCACCTGTTTGATTGTAACAACTTGTAGTTTTCATTAACAAATTTGGAGGTCTTATAATTGTCATGTAAAATTGCTTATACTAATCCAATATTAATTAGCATAAAATTTGCGTATTTTGAAAGTGGAGCCCTACTTAACGTTTGAGGGTTTCCTCCCAAGCATACTGGCTATGTTGGTGTTAACATTTGCAGCATTACTTAGAGGGAGTTTGTCCGAGTCCGCTCCGAGTGATGCTTGACCTATTTGTGTACGTGAGTGGGTGTTTAGTCTGAAACCGAAAGTGACGTCACGTGCAACAAAGGTATCAAAATATGGCATCGTTTGTTTTGTTTTTTACGTGAATCTACAGCTGGGTTGCATATGACGTCACATATGTCCGTTTTTCTTCCGCGCGGCTTAATTCACACGATGGTCAAGCATCTTGAGCGTAGTATTAAAACAAGTGAGAGTGAGTGTAGAGTTTGAGCAGAAAATGCCATATTGCAGTTCTGTTTTTGGGTGTTCCAATCAATCTTATAGAGGGATAGGAAATAACTTTCATAGAGTCCCGAAAGAAGTGGCTCATAAAGGTAATAAAGTCAGGGAAAGGAAATGGCTCTTAAAAATATCACCTTCATCATCTTGTGGAATACAATACGGAATACGGACCATTTGTGTCTGCAGCTATCACTTTGGAAAATGTTTGTTTGAGCATTTGATTTGTTTGAGAAACTTTCTGTGATGCATTCAAGATTATTCTCTACTATATTATTAGTGTTTGAGAGCAGAACTAAACGTAAAAAAGGATAAGCGATTGTTTTAGTGTGTGTTATTTTGTGGTTGCTATGCCTATAGAACTACGAAGACCTGCTTGTGCAAATGAACTAAAGTCATGTTAAGTCCGAGTAACAAATATCAGAATTATCCACCGTATTTTTGTTGTCGATTTTCATAACAGAAACTAAAAGCTTAGTTGTTGTTGTGCAGGAAAGTGCGTTATTTGACACGGATGACAACATTCCACATATCCTTTGGTGATATTTGTTAGCATCAAGGCAATATCCTTACCAGTATTAATAAAGTAGATGAATAAATCTCTCATAGGCTTAACAGCATATACTGAACCTTGATATTGCTAGCAAACATTACTGAACAACAAGGACATTTATAGCTAAATAATGAGACAAAATTCA